>NW_026909498.1:1117200-1417200 GCF_033115175.1 Lepus europaeus
CTACAGAACTCCTGGAAACTGCATCTCTCTACACCCAGGTAAAAGAACTCCCGTAAGCCGCTTCTGCTATACTCAGCATACAGAAAATCTGCATATAGCGAAAGCCTAATTCCAGGCTTCAGAACTCCAGTAAACAGCTCCTACACTCCGGATACAGAACACCCGCATATTGCGAATGCCAAATGCACAACCCATAAGTACTGTAAACTGCTTATTCCTATACCCAGATACAAAACTCCGGAATACTGCATCTCTACCTCCAGGTTACAGCGCTCCCTTGAGGTGCGTGTGCTACACTCAGGCTACAGGAATCCCATATACAGCATATGCCTACTCCCAGGCTACAGAATTCTTGGAAACTGCTTCTCCCTACACCAAGTATACAGAATTCCTGAAAACTAAATCTGGCTACATCCAGGAGACAAAGCTCCCATAAGCTGCTTATCCTACACTCAGGGTAGAGTAAATGCACATTTTGCGTATGCCTATTTCCCTTATAAAGAATTCCCATAAACTGCTTTACCCCACACGCAGATACAGAACTCCGGTAACTGTGTCTCTCTACATCCAGGTTACAGAACTCCCATATGCTGCGTCTGCTACACTCAAGCTACAGAAATCCCATATAGTACCTATGCCTTCTCCCTGGCAACAGAACACTTGGAAACAGCTTCTTTCTACATGCAAAATATAGAACGCCTGGAAACTGCATCTTTCTACACCCAGGTAACAGAACTCCCTTAAGCTGCTTCTGCTACACTCAGCATACAGAAAACCCGCATATAGCGAAAGCCTAATTACCGGCTTCAAAATTCCATTAAACTGCTCCTCTCTACACCAAGGATAGAGAACTGCTGAAAACTGCGACTCACTGCATCTAGTAAACAGAACTACCCTAAGCTGTGTCTCCTACAATCAGGATACAGAACACCCGCATATTGCGAATGCTAAATCCATGACACAGAAATACTCTAAACTGCTTGTCCCTATTCCCAGATACAGAACTCAGGAATACTGCGTCTCTACCTCCAGGTTACAGAGCTCCCTTGAGGTGAATGTGCTACGCTCAGGCAACTGTGCTCCCTTGATGTGCTTGTGCTATGCTCAGGCTACAGGAATCCCAAATACAGCGCATGCCTTCTCCCAGGCTACAGAACTCCTGGAAACGCTTCTCTCTACACCCAGGATACAGAACTCCTGAAAACTGCATCTCGCTACATCCAGGAGACAGAGCTCCTGTAAGCTGCTTATTGTACCATCAGGGTAAAGTAAACGCACATTTTTCGTATCCCTATTTCCATTATACAGAATTCCCATAAACTGCTTTACCCTACACCCAGATACACAAATCCGGGAAACTGTGACCTCTACATCCAGGTTACAGAACTGCCATATGCTGCGTCTGTTACACTCAAGCTACAGAAATCCCATATAGAGCGTATGCCTTCTCCCAGGCTGCAGAACTCTAGGAAACACCTTCTGTCTACATTCAACATATACTCCTGGAAACTGCATCTCTGTACACCCAGGTAACAGAACTCCCGTAAGCCGCTTCTGCTATACTCAGCATACAGAAAATCCGCATATAGCGAATGCCTAATTCCAGGCTTCAGAACTCCAGTAAACAGCTCCTCTCTACACCAAGGATAGAGAACTGCTGCAAACTGAATCTCCCTACATCTAGTTACCAGAGCTACTATAAGCTGTGTCTCCTACACTCAGGATACAGAACACCCGCATATTGCGAATGCCAACTCCATGACACAGAAGTACTGTAAACTGCTTAACCCTATACCCAGATACAGAACTCTGGAATACTGCATCTCTCTAACTTAGGTTACAGAGCTTCCTTGAGGTTCGTCTGCTACGCTCAGGCTACACGAATCCCATATACAGCGTATGTCTTCTCCCAAGAATAGAACTCTTGGAAACTGCTTCTCTCTACACCCAGCATACAGAACTCCTGAAAACTGCATCTCACTACATCCAGGAGACGGAGCTCCCGTAAGCTGCTTATTGTACCCTTAGGGTAAAGTAAACGCACATTTTTCGTATGCCTATTTCCAGGATACAGAATTCCCATAAACTGCTTTTCCCCACACCCAGATACAGAACTCCGGTAAATTGTGTCTTTCTACATCCAGGTTACAGAACTCCCATAGGCAGTTTCTGCTACACTCAAGCTACAGAAATCCCATATACCTCGTATGCCTTCTCCCAGGCTACAGAACTCTTGGAAACAGCTTCTTTCTACATACAACCTACAGAACTCCTGGAAACTGCATCTCTCTACACCCAGGTAACGAAACTCCCTTAAGCTGCTTCTGCTACACTCAGCATTCAGAAAACCCGCATATAGCGAAAGCCTAATTCCAGGCTTCAGAATTCCAGTAAACAGCTCCTCTCTACACCAAGGATAGAGAAGTGCTGCAAACTGCGTCTCCCTACATCTAGTTAACAGAGCTACCCTAAGCTGTGTCTCCTACGCACAGGATACAGAACACCCACATATTGCGAATGTCAAATGCACAACACAGAAGTACTGTAAAGAGCTTATCCCTATAGCCAGATACAAAACTCCGGAATACTGCGTCTATCAACCTCCCTCCAGTTACAGAGCTCCCTTGAGTTGCGTGTGCTTTGCTCAGGCTTCAGGAATCCCATATACAGCATATGCCTACTCCCAGGCTACACAACTCTTGGAAAACTCTTCTCTCTAAACCCAGGATACACAATTCCTGAAAACTAAATCTGGCTACATCCAGGAGACAGAGATCCCGTAAGCTGCCTATCCTACACTCAGGGAACAGCAAATGCACATTTTGCGTATGCCTATTTCCAGGATACAGAATTCCCATAAAATGCTTTACCCCACACGCAGATACAGAACTCCAGTAAAATGTGTTCTCTACATCCAGGTTACAGAACTCCCATATGCTGCGTCTGCTACACTCAAGCTACAGAAATCCCATATACAGCTTATGCCTTCTCCCAGGGTGCAGAACTCTTGGAAACAGCTTCTTTCTACATGCAACCTACAGAATGCCTGGAAACTGCATCTCTCTACACCCAGGTAACAGAACTCCCGTAAGCCGCTTCTGCTATACTCAGTATACAGAAAACCGGCATATAGCGAATGCCTAATTCCAGGCTTCATAATTCCAGTAAACAGCTCCTCTCTACACCAAGGATAGATAACTGCTGTAAACTGCGTTTCCCTGCATCTAGTTAACAGAGCTACCCTAAGCTGTGTCTCCAACACTCAGGATACAGAACACCCGCATATTGCGAATTCTAAATCCATGACACAGAAGTACTTTATCTGCTTTTCCCTATACCCAGATACAGAACTCCGAAATACTGCGTCTGTCTACCTCCAGGTTACGGAGTTCCCTTGAGGTGCGTGTGCTACGCTCAGGCTACTGGAAACCCATATACAGCTTATGCCTTCTCCCAGGCTACAGAACTCCTGGAAACGCTTCTCTCTACACCCAGGATACAGAAATCCTGAAAACTGCATCTCGCTACATCCAGGAGACAGAGCTCCCATAAGCTGCTTATTGTACCCACAGGGTAAAGTAAATGCATATTTGTGTATGCCTATTTCCATTACACAGAATTCCCATAAACTGCTTTACCCTACACCCAGATACAGAACTCCGGTAAACTGTGTTCTCTACATCCAGGTTACAGAACTCCCATATGCTGCGTCTGCTACACTCAAGCTACAGAAATGCCATATACAGCTTATGCCTTCTCCCAGGCTGCAGAACACTTGGAAACTGCTTCTCTATAAACCCAGGATACAAAATTCCTGAAAACTAAATCTGGCTTAATCCAGGAGACAGCGCTCCCGTAAGCTGCTTATCCTACACTCAGAATACAGTAAATGCACATTTTGCGTATGCCTATTTCCAGGATACAGAATTCCCATAAACTGCTTTACCCCACATGCAGATACAGAACTCCAGTAAACTGTGTTCTCTACATCCATTTTACAGAACTCCCATATGCTGCCTCTGCTACACTCAAGCTACAGAAATCCCATATAGAGCGTATGCCTTCTCCCAGGCTACAGAACTCTTGGAAAAAGCTTCTTTCTACATGCAACATATAGAACGGCTGAAAACTGCATCTCTCTACACCAAGGTAATAGAACTCCCGTAAGCTGCTTCGGCTTCACTGAGCATTCCGAAAACCCGCATATAGCGAAAGCCTAATTTCAAGATTCAGAATTCCAGTAAACAGCTCCTCTCTACACCAAAGATAGAGAACTGCTTAAACTGCGTATCCTTGCATCTAGTTAACAGAGCTACCCTAAGCTGTGTCTCCTACACTCAGGATACAGAACACCCGCATATAGCGAATGTCAAATGCACAACACCGAAGTACTGTAAACTGCTTATCCCTATACCCAAATAGTAAACTCCGGAATACTGCGTCTCTCTACCTCCAGGTTACAGAGCTCCCTTGTGGTGCGTGTGCTATGCTCAGGCTACAGGAATCCCATATACAGCATATGCCTACTCCCAGGCTACAGAACTCTTGGAAACTGCTTCTCCCTACACCCAGGATACAGAATTCCTGAAAACTAAATCTGGCTACATCCAGGAGACAGAGCTCCCGTAAGCTGATTATCCTACACACAGGGTAGTGTAAATGCACATTTTGCGTATACCTATTTCCCATATACAAAATTCCCATAAACTGCTTTACCCCACACCCAGATACGGAACTCCGGTAAACTGTGTTCTCTACATCCAGGTTACAGAACTCCCATATGCTGCGTCTGCTACACTCAAGCCTCAGAAAAACCATATAGAGCGTATGTCTTCTCCCAGGCTTCAGAACTATTGGAAACAGCTTCTTTCTACATTCAACCTTCAGAAATCCTGCATCTCTCTACACCCAGGTAACAGAACTCCCGTAAGCTGCTTCTGCTACACTCAGCATTCAGAAAACCTGCATATAGTGAAAGCCTAATTCCAGGCTTCAGAATTCCAGTAAACAGCTGCTCTCTACACGAAAGATAGTGAACTGCTGCAAACTGTGTCTCCCTACATCTAGTTAACAGAGCTACCCTAAGCTGTGTCTCCTACACTCATGATACAGAACACCCGCATATTGCGAATGCCAAATGCACATCACAGAAGTACTGTAAACTGCTTATCCCTATACCCAGATACAAAACTCCAGAATACTGCGTCTCTCTACCTCCCTCCAGGTAACAGAGCTCCCTTGAGGTGCGTGTGCTACACTCAGGCTACAGGAATCCCATATACAGCATATGCCTACTCCCAGGCTACAGAACTCCTGGAAACTGCTTCTCTCCACACCCAGGATACAGAATTCCTGAAAACTAAATCTGGCTACATCCAGGAGACAGTGCTCCCATAAGTTGCTTATCCTACACTCAGGGAACAGTAAATGCACATTTTGCGTATGCCTATTTCCATTATACAGAATTCCGATATACTGCTTTAACCTACACTGAGATACAGAACTCCGGTAAACTGTGTTCTCTACATCCAGGTTACAGAACTCCCATGTGCTGCGTCTGCTACACTCAAGCTACAGAAATCCCATATACAGCGTATGCCTTCTTCCTAGCTGCAGAACTCTTGGAAACAGCTTCTTTCTACATTCAACCTACAGAACTCCTGGAAACTGCATCTTTGTACACCCAGGTAACAAAATTCCCGTAAGGAGCTTCTGCTTCACTCAGCATACAGAAAACCCGCGTATAGCGAATGCTTAATTCCTAGCTTCAGAATTCCAGTAAACAGCTCCTCTCTTCACCAAGGATAGAGAACTGCTGTAAACTGCGTCTTCCTGCATCTAGTTAACAGAGCTAGCCTAAACTGTGTCTCCTACACTCAGGATACAGAACACCCACATATTGCGAATGCCAAATCCATGACACAGAAGTACTGTAAACTGCTTATCCCTATACCCAGATACAGAACTCTGAAACACTGTGTCTCTCTACCTCCAGTTTACAGAGCTCCATTGAAGTTCGTCTGTTACGCTCAGGCTACACGAAACCCATATACAGCTTATGCCTTCTCCCAGGCTACAGAACTCTTGGAAACGCTTCTCTCTACACCCAGGATACAGAACTCCTGAAAACTGCATCTCGCTACATCCAGGAGACAGAACTCCTGTAACCTGCTTATTGTACCCTCAGGGTAAAGTAAATGCACATTTAGCGTATGCCTATTTCCATTATACAGAATTCCCATGAACTGCTTTTCCCCACACCCCGATACAGAACTCTGGTAAACTGTGTACTCTACATATAGGTCACAGAACTCCCATATGTTGCATCTGATACATTGAATCTACAGAAATCCCTTATACAGCTTATGACTTCTCCCAGCTGCAGACCTCTTGGAAACAGCTTCTTTCTACATGCAACATATAGAACGCCTGGAAATTGCATCTCTGTACACCCAGGTAACAGAACTCCTGTAAGCCGCTTCTGCTATACTCAGCATACAGAAAACCCGTATATAGCGAATGCCTAATTCCATGCTTCAGAATACCAGTAAACAGCTGCTCTCTACACAAAAGATATTGAACTGCTGTAAACTGCGTCTCCCTGCATCTAGTTAACAGGGCTACCCTAAACTCTGTCTTCAAACTTAGGATACAGAACACCCGCATATGCGAATGCCAAATCCATGACACAGAAGTACTGTAAACTGCTTATTCCTATACCCAGATACAAAACTCCGGTATATTACGTCTCTCTACCTCCAGGTAACAGAGCTCCCTTGAGTTGTGTGTGCTACGCTCAGGCTACAGGAATCCCATATACAGCATATGCCTACTCCCAGGCTACAGAACTCTTGGAAACTGCTTCTCCCTACACCCAGGATACAGAATTCCTGAAAACTCAATCTGGCTACATCCAGGAGACAGAGCTCCCGTAAGATGCTTATCCTATACTCAGGGTACAGTAAATGCACATTTTGCGTATGCCTATTTCCATTATACAGAATTCCGATAAACTGCTTTGACCTACACTGAGATACAGAACTCCGGTAAACTGTGTTCTCTACATCCAGGTTACACAACTCCCATATGCTGCGTCTGCTACACTCAAGCTACAGAAATCCCACATACATCTTATGCCTTCTTCCAGGCTGCAGAACACATGGAAACAGGTTCTTTCTACATTCAACCTACAGAACTCCTGGAAACTGCATCTCTCTACACCCAGGTAACAGGACTGCCGTTAGCTGCTTCTGCCACACTCAGCATTCAGAAAACCCGCATATAGCAAAAGCCTAATTCCAGGCTTCAGAATTCCAGTAAACAGCTCCTCTCTACACGAAAGATAGAGAACTGCTGCAAACTGTGTCTCCCTGCATCTAGTTAACAGAGCTACCCTAAGCTGTGTCTCCTACACTCAGGATACAGAAAACCCGCATATTGCGAATGCCAAGTCCATGACACAGAAGTAGGGCAAACTGCTTATCCTTATACCCAGATACAGAACTCCGAAATACTGCGTCTCTCTACCTCCAGTTTACACAGCTCCCTTGAGGTTCGTCTGTTACGCTTAGGCTACTCGAATCCCATATACAGCATATGCCTTCTCCCAGGCTACAGAACTCCTGGAAACGCTTCTCTCTACACCCCAGGATACAGAACTTCTGAAAATTGAATCTCGCTACATCCAGGAGACAGAGCTCCCATAAGCTGCTTATTGTACCCTCAGGGTAAAGTAAATGCACATTTAGCGTATGCCTATTTCCAGGATACAGAATTCCCATAAACTGCTTTTCCCCACACCCAGATACAGAACTCCGGTAAACTGTGCTCTCTACATCCAGGTTACAGAACCCCCATATGCTGCGTCTGCTACACTCAAGCTACAGAAATCCCATGTAGAGCGTATATCTTCTCCCAGGCTTCAGAACTCTTGGAAACAGCTTCTTTCTACATGCAACCTACAGAATGCCTGGAAACTGCATCTCTCTACACCCAGGTAACAGAACTCCCGTAAGCCGCTTCTGCTATACTCAGCATACAGAAAACCCGCATATAGCGAAAGCCTAATTCCAGGCTTCTGAATTCCAGTAAATAGCTCCTCTCTTCACCAAGTATACAGAACTGCTGTAAAGTGCATCTTCCTGCATGTAGTTAACAGAGCTACCCTAAGCTGTGTCTCCTTCACTCAGGATACAGAACTCCCACATAATGCGAATGCCGAATCCATGACACAGAAGTACTGTAAACTGCTTATCACTATACCCAGATACAGAACTCGGAAATACTGCGTCTCTCTTCCTCCCTCCAGGTAACAGAGCTCCCTTGAGGTTCGTCTGTTACGCTCAGGGTACACGAAACCCATATACAACGTACGCCTTCTCCCAGGCTACAGAACTCCTGGAAACACTTCTCTCTACACCCAGGATACAGAACTCCGGAAAACTGCATCTCTCTACATCCAGGAGACAGAGCTCCCATAAGCTGCTAATTTTACCCTCAGGGTAAAGTAAACGCACATTAAGCATATGCCTATTTCCAGGATACAGAATTCCCATGAACTTCTTTGCCCCACACCCAGATAATGAACTCCGGTAAACTGTGTTCTCTACATCCAGGTTAAAGAACTCCCATATGTTGCATCTGATACACTGAATCTACAGAAATCCCATATACAGCATATGCCTTCTCCCAGGCTGCAGAACTCTTGGAAACAGCTTCTTTCTTCATGCAACCTACAGAACTCCTGGAAACTGCATCTTTCTACACCCATGTAACAGAACTCCCGTAAGCCGCTTCTGCTATACTCAGCATACAGGAAACACGCATATAGCGAATGCCTAATTCCAGGCTTCAGAATTCCAGTAAACAGCTGCTCTCTACACGAATGATAGGGAACTGCTGCAAACTGTGTCTCCCTGCTTCTAGTTAACAGAGCTACCCTAAGCTGTGTCTCCTACACTCAGGATACAGAACACCCGCATATGCGAATGCCAAATCCATGACACAGAAGTACTGTAAACTGCTTATCCCTATAGGCAGATACAAAACTCCGGAATACTGCGTCTCCCTACCTCCAGGTTACAGAATCCCTTGAGTTGCGTACGCTATGCTCAGCCTACAGGAATCCCATGTACAGCATATGCCTACTCCCAGGCTACAGAACTCTTGGAAACTGCTTGTCCCTACACCCAGCATACAGAATTGCTGAAAACTAAATCTGGCTACATCCAGGAGACAGAGCTCCCGTAAGCTGCTTATCCTATACTCAGGGTACAGTAAATGCACATTTTGCGTATGCCTATTTCCCTTATACAGAATTCCCATAAACTGCTTTACCCTACACCCAGATACAGAACTCCGGTAAACTGTGTTCTCTACATCCAGGTTACAGAACTCCCATATGCTGCGTCTGCTACACTCAAGCCTCAGAAAACCCATATAGAGCGTATGTCTTCTCCAGGCTGCAGAACTCTTGGATACAGCTTCTTTGTACATTCAACCTACAGAACTCCTGGAAACTGCATCTCTCTACACCCAGGTAACAGAACTCCCGTAAGCTGCTTCTGCTACACTCTGCATTCCGAAAACACGTTCATAGCGAAATCCTAATTCCAAGCTTCAGAATTCCTGTAAACATCTCCTCTCTTCACCAAGGATAGTGAACTGCTGCAAACTGAGTCTCCCAACATCTACTTAACAGAGCTACCCTAAGCTGCGTCTCCTACACTCAGGATACAGAACACCCGCATATTGCGAATGCCAAATGCACAACACAGAAGTACTGTAAACTGCTTATCCCTATACCCAAATACAAAACTCCGGAATAATGCGTCTCTCTACCTCCAGGTTACAGAGCTCCCTTGAGTTGCGTGCGCTATGCTCAGGCTACAGGAATCCCATATACAGCATATGCCTACTCCCAGGCTACAGAACTCTTGGAAATTGCTTCTCCCTACACCCAGGATACAGAATTCCTGAAAACTCAATCTGGCTACATCCAGGAGACAGAGCTCCCGTAAGCTGCTTATCCTATACTCAGGGAACAGTAAGTGCACATTTTGCGTATGCCTATTTCCATTAGACAGAATTCCCATGAACTGCTTTACCCTACACCCAGATACAGCACTCCGGTAAACTGTGTTCTCTACATCCAGGTTAGAAAACTCCCATATGCTGCGTCTGCTACACTCAAGCTACAGAAATCCCATATACAGTTTATGCCTTTTCCCAGGCTACAGAACTCCTGGAAACGCTTCTCTCTACACCCAGGATACAGAACTCCTGAAAACTGCATCTCGCTACATCCAGGAGACAGAACTCCCGTAGTTGCTTATTTTACCCTTAGGGTAAAATAAATGCACATTTGGCGTATGTCTATTTCCAGGATACAGAATTCCCATGAAATGCTTTTCCCAACACGCAGATACAGAACTCCGGTAAACTGAGTTCACTACATCCAGGTTACAGAACTCCCATATGCTGCGTCTGCTACACTCAAGCTACAGAAACCCCATATAGAGCGTATGCCTTCTCCCAGGCTACAGAACTCTTGGAAACAGCTTCTTTCTACCTGCAACCTACAGAACTCCTGGAAACTGCATCTCTTTACACCCAGGTAACAGAACTCCCTTAAGCTGCTTCTGCTACACTCAGCACTCAGAAAACCTGCATATAGCGAATGCCTAATTCCAGGCTTCAGAATTCCAGTAAACAGCTCCTCTCTACACCATGGATAGTGAACTGCTGCAAACTTCGTCTCCCTACATCTAGTTAACACAGCTACCCTAAGCTGTGTCTCCTACACTCAGGATACAGAACACCCGCATATAGCGAATGCCAAATGCACAACACAGAAGTACTGTAAACTGCTTATTCCTATACCCAGATACAAAACTCCGGAATACTGCGTCTCTCTACCTCCAGGTTACAGAGCTCCCTTGATGTGCGTGTGCTATGCTCAGGCTACAGGAATCCCATATACCGCATATGCCTACTCAAAGGCTACAGAACTCTTGGAAACTGCTTCTCCCTACACCCAGGATACAGAATTCCTGAAAACTCAATCTGGCTACATCCTGGAGACAGAGCTCCCGTAAGCTACTTATCCTACACACAGGGTACGGTAAATGCACATTTTGCGTATGCCTGTTTCCCATATACAAAATTCCCATAAACTGTTTACCCACACGCAGATACAGAACTCCGGTAAACTATGTTCTCTACATCCAGGTTACACAACTCCCATATACTGCGTCTGCTACACTCAAGCCTCAGAAAACCCATATAGAGCATATGTCTACTCCCAGGCTTCAGAACTATTGGATACAGCTTCTTTCTACATTCAACCTACAGAAATCCTGCATCTCTCTACACCCAGGTAACAGAACTCCCGTAAGCTGCTTCTGCTACATTCAGCATTCAGAAAACCCGCATATAGCGAAAGCCTAATTCCAGGCTTCAGAATTCCAGTAAACAGCTCCTCTCTACACCAAGGATAGTGAACTGCTGCAAACTGTGTCTCCCTACATCTAGTTAACAGAGATACCCTAAGCTGTGTCTCCTACAGTAAGGATACAGAACACTCGCTTATTGCGAATGCCAAATACACATCACAGAAGTACTGTAAACTGCTTATCCCTATACCCAAATACAAAACTCCGGAATAATGCGTCTCTCTACATCCTTCCAGGTAACAGAGCTCCCTTGAGGTGCGTGTGCTATGCTCAGGCTACAGGAATCCCATATATAGCATATGCCTACTCCCAGGCTACAGAACTCTTGGAAACTGCTTCTCTCTACACCCAGGATACAGAATTCCTGAAAACTAAATCTGGCTACATCCAGGAGACAGAGCTCCCATAATCTGCTTATCCTACACTCAGGGAACAGTAAATGCACATTTTGCGTATGCCTATTTCCATTATACAGAATTCCAATAAACCGTTTAACCTACACCGAGATACAGAACTCCGGTAAACTGTGTTCTCTACATCCAGGTTACAGAACTCCCATATGCTGCGTCTGCTACACTCAAGCTACAGAAATCCCATATACAGCTTATGCCTTCTCCCAGGCTGCAGAACTCTTGGAAACAGCTTCTTTCTACATGCAACCTACAGAACTCTTAGAAACTGCTTCTCTCTACACCCAGGATACAGAACTCCTGAAAACTAAATCTGGCTACATCCAGGAGACAGAGTTCACATAAGCTACTTATCCTATACTCAGGGTAAAGTAAACGCACATTTAGCGTATGCCTATTTCCAGGATACAGAATTCACATGAACTGCTTTTCCCCACATCCACATACAGAACTCTGGTAAACTGTGTTCTCTACATCCAGGTTATAGAACTCCCATATGCTGCGTCTGCTTCACGCAAGCCTCAGAAAACCCATATAGAGCGTATGTCTTCTCCCAGGCTTCAGAACTATTGGAAACAGCTTCTTTCTGCATTCAACCTACAGAAATCCTGCATCTCTCTACAACCAGGTAACAGAACTCCCGTAAGCCGCTTCTGCTATACTCAGCATACAGAAAACACGCATATAGCGAATGCCTAAGTCTAGGCTTCAGAATTCCAGTAAACAGCTCCTCTCTACACCAAAGATAGAGAACTGCTGTAATGTGTGTCTCCCTGCATCTAGTTAACAGACTTACCCTAAGCTGTGTCTTCTAAACTTAGGATACAGAACACCCGCATATGCGAATGCCAAATCCATGACACAGAAATACTGTAAACTGCTTATCCCTATAGGCAGATACAAAACTCCGAAAACACTGTGTCTCTCTACCTCCAGGTTACAGAGCTCCCTTGAGTTGCGTGCGCTATGCTCAGGCTACAGGAATCCCATATACAGCATATGCCTACTCCCAGGCTACAGAACTCTTGGAAACTGCTTCTCCCTACACCCAGTATACAGAATTGCTGAAAACTAAATCTGGCTACATCCAGGAGACAGAGCTCCCGTAAGCTGCTTATCCTACACACAGGGTACGGAAAATGCATATTTTGCGTATGCCTATTTCCCATATACAAAATTACCATCAACTGCTTTTCCCACACGCAGATACAGAACTCCGGTAAACTGTGTTCTCTACATCCAGGTTACAGAACTCTCATATGCTGCGTCTGCTACACTCAAGCTACAGAAATCCCATATACAGTTTATGCCTTCTCCCAGGCTACAGAACTCCTGCAAATTGCATCTCTCTACACCCATGTAACAGAACTCACGTAAGCAGCTTCTGCTATACACAGCATTCAGAAAACCCGCATATAGCGAAAGCCTAATTCCAGGCTTCAGAATTCCAGTAAACAGCTCCTCTCTTCACCAATGATAGAGAACTGCTGTAAACTGCGTCTTCCTCCATCTAGTTAACAGAGCTACCATAAGCTGTGTCTCTTGTATTCAGGATTCACAACACCCGCATATTGCGATGCTAAATCTATGACACAGAAGTACTGTAAACTGCTTATCCCTATAGCCAGATAAAATCTCCGGAATACTGAGTCTCTCTACCTCCAGGTTACAGAGCTCCCTTGAGTTGTGTGTGCTATGCTCAGGCTACAGGAATCCCATATACAGCGTATGCCTACTCCCAGGCTACAGAACTCTTGGAAACTGCTTCTCTCTACACCCAGGATACAGAATTCCTGAAAACTAAATCTGGCTACATCCAGGAGACAGAGCTCCCATAAGCTGCTTATCCTACACTCAGGGAACAGTAAATGCACATTTTGCGTATGCCTATTTCCATTATACAGAATTCCAATAAACTGCTTTAACCTACAACCAGATACAGAACTCCGGTGAACTGTGTTCTCTACATCCAGGTTACACAACTCCCATATGCTGCGTCTGCTACACTCAAGCTACAGAAATCCCATATACAGCGTATGCCTTCTCCCAGGCTGCAGAACTCTTGGAAACAGCTTCTTTCTACATGCAACTACAGAACTCTTAGAAACTGCTTCTCTCTACACCCAGGATACAGAACTCCTGAAAACTAAATCTGGCTACATCCAGGAGACAGAGTTCACATAAGCTACTTATCCTATACTCAGGGTAAAGAAAACGCACATTTAGCGTATGCGTATTTCCAGGATACAGAATTCACATGAACTGCTTTTCCCCACACCCAGATACAGAACTCCGGTAAACTGTGTTCACTACATCCAGGTTACAGAACTCCCATATGCTGCGTCTGCTACACTCAAGCTACAGAAATCCCATATACAGCCTGTGCCTTCTTCCAGGCTTCAGAACTATTGGAAACAGCTTCTTTCTGCATTCAACCTACAGAAATCCTGCATCTCTCTACAACCAGGTAACAGAACTCCCGTAAGCCGCTTCTGCTATACTCAGCATACAGAAAACACGCATATAGCGAATGCCTAAGTCTAGGCTTCAGAATTCCAGTAAACAGCTCCTCTCTACACCAAAGATAGAGAACTGCTGCAAACTGTGTCTCCCTGCATCTAGTTAACAGACTTACCCTAAGCTGTGTCTTCTAAACTTAGGATACAGAACACCCGCATATGCGAATGCCAAATCCATGACACAGAAATACTGTAAACTGCTTATCCCTATAGGCAGATACAAAACTCCGAAAACACTGTGTCTCTCTACCTCCAGGTTACAGAGCTCCCTTGAGTTGCGTGCGCTATGCTCAGGCTACAGGAATCCCATATACAGCATATGCCTACTCCCAGGCTACAGAACTCTTGGAAACTGCTTCTCCCTACACCCAGTATACAGAATTCCTGAAAACTCAATCTGGCTACATCCAGGAGACAGAGCTCCCGTAAGCTGCTTATCCTACACACAGGGTACGGAAAATGCATATTTTGCGTATGCCTATTTCCCATATACAAAATTACCATCAACTGCTTTTCCCACACGCAGATACAGAACTCCGGTAAACTGTGTTCTCTACATCCAGGTTACAGAACTCCCATATGCTGCGTCTGCTACACTCAAGCTACAGAAATCCCATATACAGTTTATGCCTTCTCCCAGGCTACAGAACTCCTGCAAATTGCATCTCTCTACACCCATGTAACAGAACTCACGTAAGCAGCTTCTGCTATACACAGCATTCAGAAAACCCGCATATAGCGAAAGCCTAATTCCAGGCTTCAGAATTCCAGTAAACAGCTCCTCTCTTCACCAATGATAGAGAACTGCTGTAAACTGCGTCTTCCTCCATCTAGTTAACAGAGCTACCATAAGCTGTGTCTCTTGTATTCAGGATTCACAACACCCACATATTGCGATGCTAAACCTATGACACAGAAGTACTGTAAACTGCTTATCCCTATAGCCAGATAAAATCTCCGGAATACTGCGTCTCTCTACCTCCAGGTTACAGAGCTCCCTTGAGTTGTGTGTGCTATGCTCAGGCTACAGGAATCCCATATACAGCGTATGCCTACTCCCAGGCTACAGAACTCTTGGAAACTGCTTCTCTCTACACCCAGGATACAGAATTCCTGAAAACTAAATCTGGCTACATCCAGGAGACAGAGCTCCCATAAGCTGCTTATCCTACACTCAGGGAACAGTAAATGCACATTTTGTGTATGCCTATTTCCATTATACAGAATTCCAATAAACTGCTTTAACCTACAACCAGATACAGAACTCCGGTAAACTGTGTTCTCTACATCCAGGTTACACAACTCCCATATGCTGCGTCTGCTACACTCAAGCTTCAGAAATCCCATATACAGCGTATGCCTTCTCCAGGCTGCAGAACTCTTGGAAACAGCTTCTTTCTACATGCAACTACAGAACTCTTAGAAACTGCTTCTCTCTACACCCAGGATACAGAACTCCTGAAAACTAAATCTGGCTACATCCAGGAGACAGAGTTCACATAAGCTACTTATCCAATACTCAGGGTAAAGAAAACGCACATTTAGCGTATGCGTATTTCCAGGATACAGAATTCACATGAACTGCTTTTCCCCACACCCAGATACAGAACTCCGGTAAACTGTGTTCACTACATCCAGGTTACAGAACTCCCATATGCTGCGTCTGCTACACTCAAGCTACAGAAATCCCATATACAGCCTATGCCTTCTTCCAGGCTGCAGAACTGTTGAAAACATCTTCTTTCTACATGCAACCTACAGAACTCCTGGAAACTGCATCTCTGTACACCCAGGTAACAGAAATCCCGTAGGCTGCTTCTGCCACACTCAGCATACAGAAAACCCGCATATAGCGAATGCTTAATTCCAGGCTTCAGAATTCCAGTAAACAGCTCCTCTCTTCACCAATGATACAGAACTGCTGTAAATTGCGTCTTCCTCCATCTAGTTAACAGAGCTACCCTAAGCTGTGTCTCTTGTATTCAGGATTCACAACACCCGCATATTGCGAATGCTAAATCCATGACACAGTACTGTAAACTGCTTATCCCTATAGCCAGATAAAAACTCCGGAATACTGCGTCTCTCTACCTCCAGGATACAGAGCTCCCTTGAGTTGCGTGTGCTGTGCTCAGGCTACAGGAATCCCATATACAGCGTATGCCTTCTCCCAGGCTACAGAAATCCTGGAAACGCTTCTCTCTACACCCAGCATACAGAACTCCTGAAAACTGCATCTCGCTACATCCAGCAGACAGAACTCCCGTAAGCTGCTTATTGTACCCTCAGGGTAAAATAAACGCACATTTGGCGTATGCCTATTTCCAGGAAACAGAATTCCCATAAACTGCTTTCCCCCACACCCAGATACAGAACTCTGGTAAACTGTGTTCTCTACATCCAGGTTACAGAACTCCCATATGCTGCGTCTGCTACATTCAAGCTACCGAAATCCCATATACAGCGTATGCCTTTTCCCAGCTGCAGAACTCTTGGAAACCGCTTCTTTCTACATGCAACATATAGAATGCCTGGAAATTACATCTCTCTACACCCAGGTAACAGAAATCCCGTAAGCTGCTTCTGCTTCACTCAACATACAGAAAATCCGCATATAGCGAATGCTTAATTCCAGGCTTCAGAATTCCAGTAAACAGCTCCTCTCTTCACCAAGGATAGAGAACTGCTGTAAACTGCGTCTCCCTGCATCTAGTTAACAGAGCTACCCTAAGCTGTGTCTCCTACATTCAGGATACAGAACAACCGCATATTGCGAATGCTAAATCCATGACACAGAAGTACTGAAAACTGCTTATCCCTATAGCCAGATAAAAACTCCAGAATACTGCGTCTCTCTACCTCCAGGTTACAGAGCTCCCTTGAGTTCTGTGTGCTATGCTCAGGCTACAGGAATCCCATATATAGTGCATGCCTTCTCCCAGGCTACAGAACTCCTGGAAATGCTTCTCTCTACAAACAGGATACAGAATTCCTGAAAACTCAATCTGGCTACATCCAGGAGACAGAGCTCCCATAAGCTGCTTATTGTACCCTTAGGGTAAAATAAACGCACATTTGGCGTATGCCTATTTCCAAGATACAGAATTCCCATAAACTGCTTTTCCCCACACCCAGATACAGAACTCCGGTAAATTGTGTTCTCTACATCCAGGTTACAGAACTCCCATATGGTGTGTCTGCTACACTCAAGCTACAGAAATCCCATATACAGCGTATGACTTCTCCCAGCTGCAGAACTCTTGGAAACAGCTTCTTTCTACATGCAACATATAGAACGCCTGGAAATTGCATCTCTCTACTCCCAGGTAACAGAACTCCCGTAAGCTGCTTCTGCCACACTCCGCATACAGAAAACCCGCATATAGCGAAAGCCTAATTCCAGGCTTCAGAATACCAGTAAACAGCTGCTCTCTACACAAAAGATAGAGAAGTGCTGTAAACTGCGTCTCCCTGCTTCTAGTTAACAGAGCTACCCTAAGCTGTGTCTCCTACACTCAGGATACAGAAAACCCGCATATTGCGAATGCCAAATCCATGACACAGAAGTACTGTAAACTGCTTATCCCTATACACAGATATAGAACTCTGAAATACTGTGTCTCTCTACCTCCAGTTTACAGAGCTCCCTTGAGGTTCGTCTGTTACGCTCAGGCTACACGAAACCGATATACACCGTATGCCTTCGACCAGGCTACAGAACTCCTGGAAACGCTTCTCTCTACACCCAGCAAACAGAACTCGTGAAAACTGCATCTCGCTACATCCAGGAGACAGAGCTCCCATAAGCTGCTTATTGTACCCTCAGGGTAAATTAAACGCACATTTTGCGTATGCCTATTTCCATTATACAGAATTCCAATAAACTGCTTTAACCTACACCGAGATACAGAACTCCGGTATACTGTGTTCTCTACATCCAGGTTACACAACTCCCATATGCTGCGTCTGCTACACTCAAGCTTCAGAAATCCCATATACAGCTTATGCCTTCTCCCAGGCTACAGAACTCTTGGAAACAGCTTCTTTCTACATGCAACCTACAGAACTCTTAGAAACTGCTTCTCTCTACACCCAGGACAGAACTCCTGAAAACTAAATCTGGCTACATCCAGGAGACAGAGTTCACATATGCTACTTATCCTATACTCAGGGTAAAGTAATTGCACATTTAGCGTATGCCTATTTCCAGGATACAGAATTCACATGAACTGCTTTTCCCCACACCCAGATACAGAACTCCGGTAAACTGTGTTCGCTACATCCAGGTTACAGAACTACCATATGCTGCGTCTGCTACACTCAAGCTACCGAAATCCCATATACAGCGTATGCCTTCTCCCAGGCTACAGAACTCCTGGAAACGCTTCTCTCTACACCCTGCAAACAGAACTCGTGAAAACTGTATCACGCTACATCCAGGAGACAGAGCTCCCATAAGCTGCTTATTGTACCCTCAGGGTAAAGTAAATGCACATTTAGCGTTTGCCTATTTCCAGGATACAGAATTCCAATAAACTGCTTTAACCTACACCAAGATACAGAACTCCGGTAAACTGTGTTCTCTACATCCACGTTACACTACTCCCATATGCTGCGTCTGCTACACTCAAGCTACAGAAATCCCATATAAAGCATATGCCTTCTACCAGCTGCAGAACTCTTGGAAACTGCTTCTCCCTACACCCAGCAGACAGAATTCCTGAAAACTAAATCTGGCTACATCCAGGAGACAAAGCTCCCGTAAGCTGCTTATCCTATACTCAGGGTACAGTAAATGCATATTTTGCGTATGCCTATTTCCATTATACAGAATTCCCATAAACTGCTTTACCCCACACGCAGATACAGAACTCCGGTAAACTGTGTTCTCTACATCAGGTTACAGAACTCCCATATGCTGCGTCTGCTACACTCAAGCTACAGAAATCCCATATACAGCTTATGCCTTCTTCCAGGCTTCAGAACTTTTGGAAACAGCTTCTTTCTTCATGCAACCTACAGAACTCCTGGAAACTGCATCTCTCTACACCCAGGTAACAGTACTCCCGTTAGCTGCTTCTGCCACACTCAGCATTCAGAAAACCCGCATATACCAAATGCCTAATTCCAGGCTTCAGAATTCCAGTAAAAAGCTCCTCTCTACACCAAGGAGAGAGAACTGCTGTAAGTGCGTCTCCCTGCATCTAGTTAACAGAGCTACCCTAAGCTGTGTCTCTTGTATTCAGGATTCACAACACCCGCATATTGCGAATGCTAAATCCATGACACAGAAGTACTGTAAACTGCTTATCCCTATAGCCAGATAAAAACTCCGGAATACTGCGTCTCTCTACCTCCAGGTTACAGAGCTCCCTTGAGTTGTGTGTGCTATTCTCAGGCTACAGGAATCCCATATACAGCGTATGCCTTCTCCCATGCTACAGAAATCCTGGAAACACTTCTCTCTACACCCAGCATACAGAACTCCTGAAAACTGCATCTCGCTACATCCAGGAGACAGAGCTCCCATAAGCTGCTTATTCTACCCTCAGGGTACAGTAAACACACATTTAGCGTATGCCAATTTCCAGGATACAGAATTCCCATAAACTGCTTTTCCCCACACCCAGATACAGAACTCCGGTAAACTGTGTTCTCTACATCCAGGTTACAGAACTCCCATATGCTTGTCTGCTACACTCAAGCTACAGAAATCCCATATACAGCGTATGCCTTCTGCCAGCTGCAGAACTATTGGAAACAGCTTCTTTCCACATGCAACATATAGAACGCCTGGAAACTGCATCTCTCTACACCCAGGTAACAGAAGTCCTGCAAGCTGCTTCTGCTTCACTCAGCATACAGAAAACCCGCATATAACGAATGCCTACTTCGAGGCCTCAGAATTACAGTAAACAGCTCCTCTCTACACCAAGGATAGAGAACTGCTGTAAAGTGTGTCTCCCTGCATCTAGTTATCAGAGCTACCCTAAGCTTTGTCTTCTACACTCCCTATACAAAACACCTGCATATTGCGAATGCCAAATGCACATCACAGAAGTACTTTAAACTGCTTATTCCTATACCCAGATACAAAACTCCGGAATACTGCGTCTCTCTACCTCCAGGTTATAGAGCTCCCTTGAGTTGCATGTGCTATGCTCAGGCTACAGGAATCCCATATACAGCATATGCCTACTCCCAGGCTACAGAACTCTTGGAAACTGCTTCTCCCTACACCCAGCATACATAATTCCTGAAAACTCAATCTGGCTACATCCAGGAGACAGAGCTCCCATAAGCTGCTTATCCTATACTCAGGGTACAGTAAATGCACATTTTGCTTATGCGTATTTTGATTCTACAGAATTCCCATAAACTGCTTTACCCTACACCCAGATACAGAACTCCGGTAAACTGTGTTCTCTACATCCAGGTTACAGAACTCCCATATGCTGCGTCTGCTACACTCAAGCTACAGAAATCCCATATACAGCTTATGCCTTCTCCCAGGCTTCAGCACTCTTGGAAACAGCTTCTTTCTTCATGAAACCTACAGAACTCCTGGAAACTGCATCTCTGTACACCCAGGTAACAGAACTCCCTTAAGCTGCTTCTGCTATACTCAGCATACAGAAAACCCGCATATAGCGAATGCCTAATTCCAGGCTTCAGAATTCCAGTAAACAGCTCCTCTCTACACCAAGGATAGAGAACTGCTGTAAAGTGCTTCTCCCTTCATCTAGTTAACAGAGTTTCCCTAAGCTGTGTCTCCTACAATCAGGATACAGAACACCCACATATTGAGAATGCTAAATCCATGACACAGAATTACTGTAAACTACTTATTCCTATAGCCAGATATAAAACTCCAAAATACTGTGTCTCTCTACCTCCAGGTTACAGATCTCCCTTGAGGTGCGTGGGCTATCCTCAGGCTATAGGAATCCCATATACAGCGTATGCCTTCTCCCAGGCTACAGAACTCCTGGAAAAGCTTCTATCTACAACCAGGATACGGAACTCCTGAAAACTGCATCTCGCTACATCCAGGAGACAGAGCTCCCATAAGCTGCTTATTGTACCCTCAGGGTTAAGTAAACGCACATTTAGCGTATGCCTATTTCCAGGATACAGAATTCCCATGAACTGCTTTTCCCCACACCCAGATACAGAACTCCGGTAAACTGTGTTCTCTACATCCAGGTTACAGAACTCCCATATGCTGCGTCTGCTACACTCAAGCTACAGAAATCCATATAGAGCGTATGTCTTCTCCCAGGCTGCAGAACTCTTGGAAACAGCTTCTTTCTACATGCAACCTACAGAATGCCTGGAAACTGCATCTCTCTACACCCAGGTAACAGAACTCCCATAAGCCGCTTCTGCTATACTCAGCATACAGAAAACCTGCATATAGCGAATGCCTAATTACAGGCTTCAGAATTCCAGTAAACAGCTCCTCTCTACACCAAGGATAGAGAACTGCTGTAAAGTGTGTCTCCCTGTATCTAGTTAACAGAGCTACCCTAAGCTGTGTCTCCTACACTCAGGATAGAGAAAACCCGCATATTGCGAATGCTAAATCCATGACACAGAAGTACTGTAAACTGCTTATCCCTATAGCCAGATACAAAAGTCTGGAATACTGCGTCTCTCTACCTTGAGGTTATAGAGCTCCCTTGAGGTCCGTGTGCTATGTTCAGCCTACAGGAATCCCATATACAGTGTATGCCTACTCCCAGGCTACTCCTGGAAACGCTTCTCTCCACACCCAGCATACAGAACTCCTGAAAACTGCATCTCGCTGCATCCAGGAGTCAGGACTCCCGTAAGCTGCTTATTATACCCTCAGGGTAAAGTAAATGCACATTTAGCGTATGCCTATTTCCAGGATACAGAATTCCCATAAACTGCTTTTCCCCACACCCAGATACAGAACTCCGGTAAACTGTGTTCTCTACATCCAGGTTAGAGAACTCCAATATGCTGCGTGTGCTACACTCAAGCGAAAGAAATCCCATATACAGCTTATGCCTTCTCCCATGGTGCAGAACTCTTGGAAACAGCTTCTTTCTTCATGCAACCTACAGAACTCCTGGAAACTGCATCTCTCTACACCCAGGTAACAGAAATCCCGTAAACTGCTTCTGCTTCACTCAGCATACAGAAAACCCGCATATAGCGAATGCCTAATTCCAGGTTTCAGAATACCACTAAACAGCTGCTCTCTACACAAAAGATAGAGAACTGCTGTAAACTGTGTCTCCCTGCATCTAGTTAATAGAGCTACCCTAAGCTCTGTCTTCTAAACTTAGGATACAGAACACCCGCATATTGCGAATGCCAAATGCACATCACAGAAGTACTGTAACCTGCTTATTCCTATACACAGATACAAAACTCTGGAATACTGCGTCTCTCTACCTCCAGGTTACAGAGCTCCCTTGAGTTGTGTGTGCTACGCTCAGGCTACAGGAATCCCATATACAGCATATGCCTACTCCCAGGCTACAGAACTCTTGGAAACTGCTTCTCCCTACACCCAGGATACAGAATTCCTGAAAACTAAATCTGGCTACATCCGGGAGACAGAGATCCCGTAAGCTGCTTATCCTATACTCAGGGTACAGCCTATTTCTTTTAGACAGAATTCCCATAAACTGCTTTATCCTACACCCAGATACAGAACTCCGGTAAACTGTGTTCTCTACATCCAGGTTACAGAACTCCCATATGCTGCGTCTGCTACACTCAAGCTACAGAAATCCCATATAAAGCTTGTGCCTTCTCCCAGGGTGCAGAACTCTTGAAAACAGCTTCTTTCTACATGCAACTTACAGAATGCCTGGAAACTGCATCTCTCTACAACCAGGTAACAGAACTCCCGTAAGCCGATTCTGCTATACGCAGCATACAGAAAACCCGCATATAGCGAAAGCCTAATTCCAGGCTCAGAATTCCAGTAAACAGCTCCTCTCTACACCAAGGATAGAGAACTGCTGTAAAGTGCGTATCCCTGCATCTAGTTAACAGAGCTACCCTAAGCTGTGTCTCCTACACTCAGGATACAGAACACCCGCATATTGCGAATGCTAAATCCACGACACAGAAGTACTGTAAACTGCTTATCCCTATTTACAGTTACAAAACTCCGGAATACTGCGTCACTCTACGTCCAGTTTACAGAGCTCTCTTGATGTGCGTGTGCTACGCTCAGGCTACAGGAATCCCATATACAGCATATGCCTTCTCCCAGGCTACAGAACTCCTGGAAACGCTTCTCTCTACACCCAGCATACAGAACTCCTGAAAACTGCATCTCGCTACATCCAGGCGACAGAACTCCCGTAAGTTGCTTATTGTACACTAAAGGGTAAAATAAACGCACATTTGGCGTATGCCTATTTCCAGGATACAGAATTCCCATAAACTGCTTTTCCCCACACCCAGATACAGAACTCCGGTAAACTGTGTTCTCTACATCCAGGTTACAGAACTCCCATATGCTGCGTCTGCTACACTCAAGCTACAGAAATCCCATATAGAGCGTATGTCTTCTCCCAGGCTGCAGAACTCTTGGAAACAGCTTCTTTCTACATGCAACCTACAGAACTCCTTGAAACTGCATCTCTGTACAACCAGGTAACAGAACTCCCGTAAGCTGCTTCTGCTTCACTCAGCATACAGAAATCCCGCATATAGTGAATGCTTAATTCCAGGCTTCAGAATTCCAGTAAACAGCTCCTGTCTTAATCAAGGATAGAGAACTGCTGTAAACTGCATCTTCCTGCATCTAGTTAACATACTACCCTAAGCTGTGTCTCCTACATTCAGGATACAGAACACCCGCATATTGCAAATGCCGAATCCATGACACAGTACTGTAAACTGCTTATCCCTATACCCAGATACAGAACTCGGAAATACTGTGTCTCTCTAACTCCAGTTTACAGAGCTCCGTTGAGGTTCGTCCGTTATGCTCAGGTACACGAAACCCATATACAGCGTATGACTTCTCCCAGTGTACAGAACTCCTGGAAACGCTTCTCTCTACACCCAGGATACAGAAATCCTGAAAACAGGATCTCGCTACTTCCAGAAGACAGAGCTCCCATAAGCTGCTTATTGTACCCTCAGGGTAAAGTAAACGCACATTTCGCGCATGCCTATTTCCAGGATACAGAATTCCTATGAACTGCTTTACCCCACACCCAGATACAGAACTCCGGTAAACTGTGTTCTCTACATCCAGGTTACAGAACTCCCATATGCTGCATCTGCTACACTCAAGCGACAGAAATCCCATATACAGCGTATGCCTTCTCCCAGATGCAGAACACTTGGAAACAGCTCCTTTTTACATGCAACATATAGAAAGCCTGGAAATTGCATCTCTCTACACCCAGGTAACAGAAGTCCTGTAAGGTGCTTCTGCTTCACTCAGCATACAGAAACCCGCATATAGCGAAAGCCTGTTTCCAGGCTTCAGAATTCCAGTAAATAGCTGCTTTCTACACAAAGGATAGAAAACTGCTCTAAACTGCGTTTCCCTGCATCTAGTTAAGAGAGCAACCCTAAGCTCTGTCTTCTAAACTGAGGATACAGAACACCCGCATATTGCGAATGCCAAATGCACATCACAGAAATACTGTAAACTTCTTATTCCTATACCCAAAAACAAAACTCCGGTATACTGCGTCTCTCTACCTCCAGGTTACAGAGCTCCCTTGAGTTGCGTGTGCTACGCTCAGGATACAGGAATCCCAAATACAACATATGCCTACTCTCAGGCTACAGATCTCTTGGAAACTGCTTCTCCCAACACCCAGCAGACAGAATTCCTGAAAAATCAATCTGGCTACATCCAGGAGACAGAGCTCCCGTAAGCTGCTTATCCTATACTCAGGGTACAGTAAATGCACATTTTGCGTATGCCTATTTCCATTAGACAGAATTCCCATAAACTGCTTTACCCTACACCCAGATACAGAACTCCGGTAAACTGTGTTCTCTACATCCAGGTTACAGGACTCGCATATGCTGCGTCTGCTACACTCAAGCTACAGAAAACCTATATACAGCTTATGCCTTCTCCCAGGCTGCAGAACTCTTGGAAACAGCTTCTTTCTACATGCAACCTACAGAACTCCTGGAAACTGCATCTCTCTACACCCAGGTAACAGAACGCCAGTAAGCTTCTTCTGCCACACTCAGCATACAGACAATCCGCATATAGCGAAAGCCTAATTCCAGGCTTCAGAATTCCAGTAAACAGCTCCTCTCTACACCAAGGATAGAGAACTGCTGTAAAGTGCTTCTCCCTGCATCTAGTTAACAGAGCTACCCTAAGCTGTGTATCCTACACACAGGATACAGAACACCCGCATATTGCGAATGCTAAATCCATGACACAGAAGTACTGTGAACTGCTTATCCCTTTACCCAGATACAAAACTCCGGTGTACTGCGTCTCTCTACCTCCAGGTTACAGAGATCCCTTGAGTTGCGTGTGCTACGCTCAGGCTACAGGAATCCCATATACAGCATATGCCTACTTCCAGGCTACAGAACTCTTGGAAACTGCTTCTCCCTACATCCAGGATACAGAATTCCTGAAAACTAAATCTGGCTACATCCAGGAGACAGAGCTCCCGTAAGCTGCTTATCCTATACTCAGGGTACAGTAAATGCACATTTTGCGTATGCCTATTTCCATTATACAGAATTCCCATAAACTGCTTTACCCTACACCCAGATACAGAACTGTGATAAACTGTGTTCTCTACATCCAGGTTACAGAACTCCCATATGCTGCGTCTGCTACAGTCAAGCTACAGAAATCCCATATACAGTGTATGCCTTCTCCCAGCTGCAGAACTCTTGGATACAGCTTCTTTCTACATGCAACCTACAGAACTCCTGGAAACTGCATCTCTCTACACCCAGGCAACAGAATTCCCGTAAACCACTTCTGCTTCACCCCGCATACAGAAAACCCGCATATATATAGCGAATGCCTAATTCCAGGCTTCAGAATACCAGTAAACAGCTGCTCTCTACACAAAAGATAGAGAACTGCTGTAAACTGCGTCTCCCTGCATCTAGTTAACAGAGCTACCCTAAGCTCTGTCTTCTAAACTTAGGATACAGAACACCCGCATATTGCGAATGCCAAATGCACATCACAGAAGTACTGTAAACTGCTTATCCCTATACCCAGATACAAAACTCCAGAATACTGCGTCTCTCTACCTCCCTCCAGGTAACAGAGCTCCCTTGAGGTGCGTGTGCTATGCTCAGGCTACAGGAATCCCATATACAGCATATGCCTACTCCCAGGCTACAGAACTCTTGGAAACTGCTTCTCCCTACACCCAGGATACGGAATTCCTGAAAACTAAATCTGGCTACATCCAGGAGACAGAGCTCCCATAAGCTGCTTATCCTATACTCAGGGTACAGTAAATGCACATTTTGCGTACGCCTATTTCCCTTATATAGAATTCCCATAAACTGATTTACCCTACACCCAGATACAGAACTCCGATAAACTGTGTTCTCTACATCCAGGTTACAGAACTCCCATATGCTGCGTCTGCTACACTCAAGCTACAGAAATCCCATATAGAGCGTATGCCTTCTCCCAGGCTGCAGAACTGTTGGAAACAGTTTCTTTCTACATGCAACCTACAGAACTCCTGGAAACTGCATCTCTCTACACCCAGGCAACAGAACTCCCGTAAACCGCTTCTGCTTCACTCCGCATACAGAAAACCCGCATATAGCGAACGCCTAATTCCAGGCTTCAGAATACCAGTAAACAGCTGCTCTCTACACAAAAGATAGAGAACTGCTGTAAACTGTGTCTCCCTGCATCTATTTAAAAGAGCTACACTAAGCTCTGTCTTCTAAACTTAGGGTACAGAACACCCGCATATTGCGAATGCCTAATGCACAACACAGAAGTACTGTAAGCTGCTTATTCCTATACCCAGATACAAAACTCCAGTATACTGCGTCTCTCTACCTCCAGGTTACAGAACTCCCTTGAGTTGCATGTGCAACGCTCAGGCTACAGGAATCCCATATACAGCATATGCCTACTCCCAGGCTACAGAACTCTTGGAAATTGCTTCTCCCTACACCCAGCATACAGAATTCCTGAAAACTAAATCTGGCTACATCCAGGAGACAGAGTTCCCGTAAGCTGCTTATCCTATACTATACATGCAACATATACAACACCTGGAATTTGCAGCTCTCTACACCCAGGTAACAAAACTCCGGTAAGCTGCTTCTGCTTCACTCAGCATTCAGAAAACCCGCATATAGTGAAAGCCTAATTCTAAGCTTCAGAATTCCAGTAAACAGCTCCTCTCTACACCAAGGATAAAGAACTGCTGTAAAGTGCGTCTCCCTACATCTAGTTAACAGAGCTACCCTAAGCTGTGTCTCCTACACTCAGGATACAGAACACC
The DNA here is from genome assembly GCF_033115175.1 of Lepus europaeus. NCBI lineage: Eukaryota > Metazoa > Chordata > Mammalia > Lagomorpha > Leporidae > Lepus > Lepus europaeus. The sequence continues at coordinate 1,145,064 of NW_026909498.1, forward strand.
CGCATACTGCGAATGCTAAATCCATGACACAGAAGTACTGTAAACTACTTATCCCTTTACCCAGATACAAAAATCTGGAATACTGCGTCTCTCTACCTCCAGATTACAATGCTCCCTTGAGGTCCGAGTGCTATGATCAGCCTACAGGAATCCCATATACAGCGTATGCCTTCTCCCAGGCTACTCCTGGAAACACTTCTCTCTACACCCAGCATAAAGAACTCCTGAAAACTGCATCTCGCTACATCCAGGAGACAGAGCTCCCGTAAGCTGCTTATCCTATACTCAGGGTACAGTAAATGCAAATTTTGCATATGCCTATTTCCATTATACAGAATTCCCATAAACTGCTTTACCCTACACCCAGATACAGAACTCCGGTAAACTGTGTTCTCTACATCCAGGTTACAGAACTCCCATATGCTTGTCTGCTACAGTCAAGCAACAGAAATCCCAAATACAGCTTATGCCTTCTCCCAGGCTGCAGAACTCTTGGAAACAGCTTTTTTCCACATCCAACCTACAGAACTCCTGGAAACTGCATCTCTCTACACCCAGGTAACAGAACTCCCGTAAGCCGCTTCTGCTATACTCAGCATACAGAAAACTCGCATACAGCGAATGCCTAATTCCAGGCTTCAGAATTCCAGTAAACAGCTCCTCTCTTCACCAATGATAGAGAACTGCTGTAAACTGCGTCTCCCTCCATCTAGTTAACAGAGTTACCCTAAGCTATGTCTACTAAACTTAGGATACAGAACACCCACATATGCGAATGCCAAATCCATGATATTGAAGTACTCTAAACTGCTTTTCCCTATACCCGGATACAAAATTCAGGAATACTGTGTCTCTCTACCTCCATGTTGCAGAGCTCCCTTGAGTTCCGTGCGCTATGCTCAGGCTACAGGAATCCCATATACAGCGTATGCCTTTTCCCATTCAACAGAACTCTTGGGAACTGCTTCTCTCTACACCCAGGATACAGAACTCCTAAAAATTGCATCTCGCTACATCCAGGAGACAGAGCTCCCGTAAGCTGCTTATTGTACCTCATTGTAAATTAAATGCACATTTTGCGTATGACTATTTCCAGGATAAAGAATTCCCATAAACTGCTTTACCCCACATCCTAATACAGAACTCAAGTAAACTGTGTCTCTCTACATCCAGGTTACAGAACTCCCATATGCTGCGTCTGCTACACTCAAGCTACAGAAATCCCATGTACAGCTTATGCCTTCTCCCAGGCTGCAGAATTCTTGGAAAGAGCTTCTTTCTACATGCAACCTACAGAACTCCTGGAAACTGCATCTCTCCACACCCACGTAACAGAAGTCCTGCAAGCTGCTTCTGCTTCACTTAGCATACAGAAAACCCGCATATACCGAATGCCTAATTCCAGGCTTCAGAATACCAGTAAACAGCTGCTCTCTACACGACAGATAGAGAACTGCTTCAAATTGTGTCTCCCTGCATCTAGTTAACAGAGCTACCCTAAGCTGTGTCTCCTACACTCAAGATACAGAAAACCCGCATATTGCGAATGCCAAGTCCATGACACAGAAGTAGGGTAAACTGCTTATCCCTATACCCAGATACAGAACTCCGAAATACTGCGTCTCTCTACCTCCACTTTACACAGCTCCCTTGAGGTTCGTCTGTTACGCTTAGGCTACACGAATCCAATATACAGCATATGCCTTCTCCCAGGCTACAGAACTCCTGGAAACGCTTCTCTCTACACCCAGGATACAGAAATCCTGAAAACTGCATCTCACTACATCCAGGAGACAGAGCTCCCATAAGCTGCTTATTGTACCCTCAGGGTAAAGTAAACGCACATTTAGCGTATGCCTATTTCCAGGATACAGAATGCCCATAAACTGCTTTTCCCCACATCCAGATACAGAACTCTGGTAAACTGTGTTCTCTACATCCAGGTTACAGAACTCCCATATGGTGCGTCTTCTACACTCAAGCTACAGAAATCCCATATACAGCGTATGTCTTCTCCCAGGCTGCAGAACTCTTGGAAACAGCTTCTTTCTACTTGCAACATATAGAACGCCTGGAAATTGCATCTCTCTACACCCAGGTAACAGAACTCCGGTAAGCTGCTTTTGCTTCACTCAGCACACAGAAAACCCGCATAAAGCGAATGCCTAATTCCAGGCTTCAGAATTCCAGTAAACAGCTCCTCTCTACACCAAAGATAGAGAACTGCTTTAAACTGCATCTCCCTGCATCTAGTTAACAGAATTACCCTAAGCTGTGTCTTCTAAACTTAGGATACAGAACACCCGAATATGTGAATGCCAAATCCATGACACAGAATTACTGTAAACTGCTTATCCCTATACCCAGATACAAAACTCCGGAATACTGCGTCTCTCTACCTCCAGGTTACAGAGCTCCCTTGAGTTACGTGTGCTACACTCAGGCTACAGGAATCCCATATACAGCATATGCCTAATCCCAGGCTACAGAACTCTTGGAAACTGCTTCTCCCTACACCCAGGATACAGAATTCCTGAAAACTAAATCTGGCTACATCCAGGGCACAAAGCTCCCGTAAGCTGCTTATCCTATACACAGGGTACAGTAAATGCACATTTTGCGTATGCCTATTTCCATTATACAGAATTCCCATAAACTGCTTTACCCCACACCCAGATACAGAACTCCGGTAAACTGTGTTCTCTACATCCAGGTTACAGAATTCCCATATGCTGCGTCTGCTACACTCAAGCTACAGAAATCCCATATAGAGCGTATGCCTTCTCCCAGGCTGCAGAACTCTTGGAAACAGCTTCTTTCTTTTTTTTTATTAAACTTTTATTTAATGAATATAAATTTCCAAAGTACAGCTTATGGGTTACAATGGCTTCCCCCTCCCAAAACTTTCCTCCCACCCACAACCCTCCCCCCTCCACTCCCTCTCCCCTTCCTATCACATCATGATTCATTTTTAATTCTCTTTGTATACAAAAGATCAGTTTAGTATATATTAGGTAACGATTTCAACAGTTTTCCCCCGTATAGCAACACAAAGTGAAAAGAAAAAAAAAATACTGTTGGAGTACTAGTTATAGCATTAAATAAGGGTGTATAGCACAGTAAAGACAGAGATCCTACATAATATATTTTTTTAAATTAATTAATTTTCTATGCCATTTCCAATTTAACACTAGGTTTTTTTCTTTTCATTTCCAATTATCTTTATATACAGAAGATCGATTCAGTATGTAATTAGTAAAGATCTCATCAGTTTGTACCCACGCAGAAACACAAAGTGTAAAAATACTGTTTCAGTACTAGTTACAGCATCACTGCACATTAGACAACACATTAAGGACAGATCCCACATGGGATGTAAGTATACAGTGACTCCTGTTGCTGACTTAACAATTTGACACTCCTGTTCATGGCGTCAGTAATCTCCCTAGGCTCTAGTCATGAGTTGCCAAGGCTATGGAAGCCTTTAGAGTTTGCTGACTTTGATCTTGTTCCGATAGGGTCACAGTCAAAGTGGAAGTTCTCTCCTCCCTTCAGAGAAAGGCACCTCCTTCTTTGATGGCCCCGTTCTTTCCACTGGGATCTCACTCGCAGAGATCTTTCATTTAGGTCTTCTTCTTTTTTTTTTCTTTTCCATGGTATCTTGGCTTTCCATGCCTACAATACTCTCATGGGCTCTTCAGCCAGATCCGAATGCCTTAAGGGCTGATTCTGAGGCCGGAGTGTTGTTTAGGACATCTGCCATTCTATGAGTCTGCTGTGTATCCCACTTCCCATGTTGGATCTTTCTCTCCTTCTTTGATTCTATCAGTTAGTGTTTGCAGACACTTGTCTTGTTTGTGTGATCCCCTTGATTTTTAGACCTGTCTAAGCCATCGAATGTGAACTGAAATTGATCACTTGGACTAGCGAGGTGGCATTGGTACATGCCACCTTGATGGGATTGTATTGGAATCCCCTGGCACATTTCTAACTCCTTCATTTTGGGCAAGACTGATTGTGCATGTCCCAAACTGTGCATCTCCTCCCTCTCTTTTTCAACTCTTAAATTTAACAGGGATCACTTTTCAGTTAAAATTTAAACACCTAAGAATAATTGTGTGTTATTTACAGAGTTTAACCACTAGTACTAGAACAACTACTACAACAACAAATACTAAAAAGGATAAAGTATTACATTGTACATCTAGAGTCAGGACAAAAGCTGATCAGGTCATTGTTTCTTATAGTGTCCATTTCACTTCAGCAGGTTTCCCCTTTGGTGCTCAGTTAGTTGTCGCCGATCAGGGAAAAAAAATGATATTTGTCTCTTTGGGACTGGCTTAATTCACTCAGCATGATGTTTTCCAGATCCCTCCATCTTGTTTCAAATGACTGGGTTTCATTTTTCCTTACTGCTGTATAGTATTCTATGGAGTACATGTCCCATAATTTCTTTATCCAGTCTACTGTTGATGGGCATTTGGGTTGGTTCCAGGTCTTAGCTATTGTGAATTGAGCTGCAATAAACATTAATGTGCAGATGGCTTTTTTATTAGCCAAATTAATTTCCTTTGGGTGAATTCCAAGGAGTGGGATGGCTGGGTTGTATGGTAGGGCTATGTTCAGGTTTCTGAGGAATCTCCAGACTGACTTCCATAGTGGCTTAACCAATTTGCATTCCCACCAACAGTGGGTTAGTGTCCCTTTTTCCCCACATCCTCTCCAGCATCTATTGTTGGTAGATTTCTGGATGTGAGCCATTCTCACCGGGGTGAGGTGAAACCTCATTGTGGTTTTGATTTGCATTTCTCTGATTGCTAGTGATCTTGAACATTTTTTCATGTGTCTGTTGGCCATTTGGATTTCCTCTTTTGAAAAATGTCTATTGAGGTCCTTGGCCCATCTCTTCAGTGGGTTGTTTGTTCTGTTGTTGTGGATTTTCTTGATTTCTTTGTAGATTCTGGTTATCAACCCTTTATCTGTAGTATAGTTTGCAAATATTTTCTCCCATTCTGTCGGTTGCCTATTCACTTTCCTGACTGTTTCTTTAGAAGTACAGAAACTTCTCAATTTGATGCAATCCCAAATGTTAATTTTGGTTTTGATTGCCTGTGCTCCTGGGGTCTTTTCCAAGAAGTCTTTGCCTGTACCTATATCTTGCAGGGTTTCTCCAATGCTCTCTAATAATTTGATGGTTTTGGGCCGTAGAATTAAGTCTTTAATCCACGTTGAGTGAATTTTTGTGTAAGGTGAAAGGTATGGGTCTTGCTTCAAGCTTCTGCACATGGAAATCCAATTTTCCCAGCACCATTTATTGAATAGACTGTCCTTATTCCAGGGAATAGTTTTGGATCTTTGATCAAATATAAGTTGGCTGTAGATGTTTGGATTGATTTCTGGTGTTTCTATTCTGTTCCATTGGTCTATCCATCTGTTTCTGTACCAGTACCATGCTGTTTTGATGACAACTGCCCTGTAGTATGCCCTGAAATCTGGTATTGTGATGCCTCCGGCTTTGTTTTTGTTGTACAAGATAGCTTTGGCTATTCGAGGCCTTCTGTGTCTCCATATGAATTTCAGCATCATTTTTTCCAGATCTGAGAAGAAGGTCTTTGGTATCTTGATTGGTATTGCATTGAATTTATAAATTGCTTTTGGGAGAATAGACATTTTGATGATATTAATTCTTCCTATCCATGAGCATGGAAGATTTCTCCATTTTTTGGTATCCTCTTCTATTTCTTTCTGTAAGGTTTTGTAGTTTTCATCATAGAGATCTTTAACGTCCTTGGTTAAGTTTATTCCAAGGTATTTGATTGTTTTTGTAGCTATTGTGAATGGGATTGATTTTAGAAGTTCTTCCTCAGCCGTGGCATTGCCTGTGTATACAAAGGCTGTTGATTTTTGTGCATTGATTTTATATCCTGCTACTTTGCCAAACTCTTCAATGAGTTCCAATAGTCTCCTAGTAGAGTTCTTTGGATCCCCTAAGTAAAGAATCATATCATCTGCAAAGAGGGATAATTTGAGTTCTTCCTTCCCGATTTGTATCCCTTTAATTTCTTTTTCTTGCCTAATAGCTCTGGCTAAAACTTCCAGAACTATATTGAATAGCAGTGGTGAGAGTGGGCATCCCCGTCTGGTACCAGATCTCAGCGGAAATGCTTCCAACATTTCCCCATTCAATAGGATGTTGGCCGTGGGTTTTTCATATATTGCTTTGATTGTATTGAGGAATGTTCCTTCCATACCCAGTTTGCTTAGAATTTTCTTCATGAAAGGGTGTTGTATTTTATCAAATGCTTTCTCTGCGTCTATTGAGAGAATCACATGGTTTTTCTTCTGCAGTCTGTTAATGTAGTGTATTACGTTGATTGTTTTGCAAACGTTGAACCATCCTTGCATACCAGGGATAAATCCCACTTGGTCAGGGTGGATGATCTTTCTGATGTGTTGTTGCATTCTATTGGCCAGAATTTTATTGAGGATTTTTGCATCTATGTTCATCAGGGATATTGGTCTGTAATTCTCTTTCAATGCTGCATACGCCCGCTCTCTTTTCATTTCTGTTGGCATGGTATATCTTTTTCCAGCCTTTCACTTTCAGTCTGTATGGATCATTGTTGGAAAGATGAGTTTCTTGTAAGCAGCAAAAAGATGGGTTTTGTTCCTTAACCCAATCAGCCAATCGGTGTCTTTTAACAGGACAGTTAAAGCCATTAACATTCAATGGAAACAGCTTCTTTCTACATGCAACCTACAGAATTCCTGGAAACTACATCTCTCTAAACCCAGGTAACAGAACTCTCGTAAGCCGCTTCTGCTATACTCAGCATACAGAAAACCCGCATATATCGAATGCCTAATTCCAGGCTTCAGAATTACAGTAAACAGCTCCTCTCTACACCAAAGATAGAGAACTGCTGTAAAGTGCGTCTGCCTGCATCTAGTTAACAGAGTTACCCTAAGCTGTATTTCCTAAACTTATGATACAGAACACCCGCATATGCGAATGCCAAATCCATGACACAGAAGTACTGTAAACTGCTTATCCCTATACCCAGATACAGAAATCCGGAATACTGTGTCTCTCTACCTCCAGGTTACAGAGCTCCCTTGAGTTGCGTGCGCTATGCTCAGGCTACAGGAATCCCATATACAGCATAGGCCTACTCCCAGGCTACAGAACTCTTGGAAACTGCTTCTGCCTACACCCAGGATACAGAATTCCTGAAAACTCAATCTGGCTACATCCAGGAGACAGAGCTCCCGTAAGCTGCTTATCCTATACTCAGGGAACAGTAAATGTACATTTTGCGTATGCCTATTTCCAGGATACAGAATTCCCATAAACTGCTTTACCCCACACGCAGATACTAAACTCCGGTAAACTGTGTTCTCTACATCCAGGTTACAGAACTCGCATTTGCTGCGTCTGCTACACTCAGGCTACAGAAATCCCATATAGACCGAATGTCTTCTCCCAGGCTTCAGAACTCTTGAAAACAGCTTCTTTCTACATGCAACCTACAGAACTCCTGGAAACTGCATCTCTCTACACCCAGGTAACAGAACTCCCTTAAGCTGCTTCTGCTACACTCAGCATTCAGAAAACCCGCATATAGCGAGAGCCTAATTCCAGGCTTCAGAATTCCAGTAAACAGCTCCTCTCTACACCAAGGATAGAGAACTGCTGCAAACTGCGTCTCCCTACATCTAGGTAACAGAGCTACCCTAAGCTGTGTCTTCTACATTCCCGATACAGAACACCCACATATTGCGAATGCCAAAGCCATGACACAGAAGTACTGTAAACTGCTTATCCCTATACCCTGATACAGAACTCTGGAATACTGTGTCTCTCTACCTCCAAGTTACAGAGCTCCCTTGAGTTTCGTCTGCTACGCTCAGGCTTCAGGAATCCCATATACAGCGTATGCCTTTCCCCATTCAACAGAACTCTTGGGAACTGCTTCTCTCTACACCCAGGATACAGAACTCTTGAAAACTGCATCTCGCTACATCCAGGAGACAGAGCTCCCGTAAGCTGCTTATTTTAACCTCATTGTAAACTAAACGCACATTTAGTGTATGCCTATTTCCAGGTTACAGTATTCCCATAAACTGGTTTACCGCACATCCTAATACAGAACTCAGACAAACTGTGTCTCTCTACATCCAGGTTACAGAACTCCCATATGCTGCATCTGCTACACTCAAGCTACAGAAATTCCATATACAGCTTATGCCTTCTCCCAGGCTGCAGAACTCTTGGAAACAGCTTCTTTCTACATGCAACCTACAGAACTCCTGGAAACTGCATCTCTCCACACCCAGGTAACAGAAGTCCTATAGCTGCTTCTGCTTCACTCAGCATACAGAAAACCCGCATATAGCGAATGCCTAATTCCAGGCTTCAGTATACCAGTAAACAGCTGCTCTCTACATGAAAGATAGAGAACTGCTGCAAACTGTGTCTCCCTGCATCTAGTTAACAGAGCTACCCTAAGCTGTGTCTCCTACACTCAGGATACAGAACACCCGCATATTGCAAATGCCAAGTCCATGACACAGAGGTAGGGTAAACTGCTTATCCCTATACCCAGATAAAGAACTCCGAAATACTGCATCTCTCCACCTCCAATTTACACGGCTCCCTTGAGGTTTGTCTGCTACGCTTAGGCTACACGAATCCCATATACTGCGTATGCCTTCTCCCAGGCTACAGAACTCGTGGAAACGCTTCTCTCAACACCCAGGATACAGAAGTCCTGAAAACTGCATCTCGCTACATCCAGGAGACAGAGCTCCCATAAGCGGCTATTGTACCCGCAGGGTAAAGTAAACGCACATTTAGCATACTCCTAATTCCAGGATACAGAATTCCCATAAACTGCTTTTCCCCACACCCAGATACAGAACTCCGGTAAACTGTGTTCTCTACATCCAGGTTACAGAACTCCCATATGCTTGTATGCTATACTCAAGCTACAGAAATCCCATATACAGTGTATGCCTTCTCCCAGCTGCAGAACTCTTGGAAACAGCTTCTTTCTACATGCAACATATACAACACCTGGAATTTGCATCTCTCTACACCCAGGTAACAGAACTCCGGTAAGCTGCTTCTGCTTCACTCAGCATTCAGAAAACCCGCATATAGTGAAAGCCCAATTCCAGGCTTCAGAATTCCAGTAAACAGCTCCTCTCTACACCAAAGATAGAGAACTGCTGTAAAGTGCGTCTCCCTGCATCTAGTTAACAGAGCTACCCTAAGCTCTGTCTCCTAAACTTAGTATACAGAACACAGGCATATGCGAATGCCAAATCCATGACACAGAAGTACTGTAAACTACTTATCCCTATACCCAGATACAAAACTCCGGAATACTGCGTCTCTCTACCTCCAGGTTACAGATCTCCCTTGAGTTGCGTGTGCTATGCTCAGGCTACAGGAATCCCATATACAGCATATGCCTACTCCCAGGCTACAGAACTCTTGGAAACTGCTTCTCCCTACATCCAGGATACAGAATTCCTGAAAACTCAATCTGGCTACATCCTGGAGACAGAGCTCCCATAAGCTGCTTATCCTATACTCAGGGTACAGTAAATGCACATTTTGCGTATGCCTATTTCCAGGATACAGAATTCCCATAAGCTGCTTAACCCCACATGCAGATACAGAACTCCGGTAAACTGTGTTCGCTACATCCAGGTTACAGAACTCCCATATGCTGCGTCTGCTACACTCAAGCTACAGAAATCCCATACAGAGTGTATGTCTTCTCCCAGGCTTCAGAACTCTTGGAAACAGCTTCTTTCTACATGCAACCTACAGAACTCCTGGAAACTGCATCTCTCTACACCCAGGTAACAGAACTCCTGTAAGCCGCTTCTGCTATACTCATCATTCAGAAAACCCGCATATAGCGAATGCCTAATTCCAGACTTCAGAATTCTGCCGCGGACCTGCTCTCACGGAGACACAGACCGAGGGAGAACAAGGGCGAATCTCTAGGAGAATCAGGAATCGGCGGGGAAATGACAGACAGACACACACGTTATGAGTATGCTGCTGCGATTTATTATAGTAAGGCTTGGGTTTATATATTAAAGGACAATGTTACAGGCAAATGTAAAACTTTTATCACAAAGGTTGACAAAATGAGTTTTAGTGGAACAATGATGTCATTTGAGTGGTTTTACGAGGAACATAGTGGGGACATTGTTTTTAGACAATTTTCTGAGAATGAGAATTGACCTTTGGGTTAATGGGTAATTTTGTTTTATGAATTGTTTAGGGGAATTACTGCCCAAAGTTTTGCTTGCCTTTTAGATACTTGGAGATAACTTCTGAGCAATCTTAACATTTCTCTGTCACTATAATGGGAACCTAATGATATGTTTTGACTTGCAATCCTGGCTCCCTCGTAAACAGCTTTAGTAAACAGAGAGGCAAAGATTATTTGAATTTCTCCATAATCTTATGGGAAACGTTAACTTCTTTTTCTTGATTTTCTTGTTTCTGATAATTGTGAGAGTAAGCGGTAAAGTGTAAACACATAGCAGGTAGATAATGCATAATGAGATCATCAACAGAGCAGGGACACAGTGTCCCCAGAGCCAGCAAGGACATGTCTTAGGCTTCCATCATGTGAGTCAGGGGTCATTAAAACTGCGGACTGCACAGCAACCGCCTGAGGGCCCACTCCACAGAGCTCAAACCTCAACCATGCAGCCTTAGAACCCCAACGCAGCAACATCTTGCTACGCGGGTATCACAGCTGTTGGTGTAGCACAATTCCAGTAAACAGCTCCTCTGTACACCAAAGATAGAGAACTGCAGTAAACTGCGTCTTCCTGCATCTAGTTAACAGAGTTACCCTAAGCTGTGTCTTCTAAGCTTAGGACACAGAACACCCGCATATGCGAATGCCAAATCCATGACACAGAAGTACTGTAAACTGCTTATCCCTATACCCAGATACAGAACTCCGGAATACTGCGTCTCTCTACCTCCAGGTTACAGAGCTCCCTTGAGTTGCGTGTGCTATGCTCAGGCTACAGGAATCCCATATACAGCATATGCCTACTCCCAGGCTACAGAACTCTTGGAAACTGCTTCTCCCTACACCCAGGATACAGAATTCCTGAAAACTGCATCTCGCTACATCCAGGAGAAAGAGCTCCCGTAAGCTGCTTATCCTATACTCAGGGAACAGTAAGTGCACATTTTGCGTATGCCTATTTCCATTATACAGAATTCCCATAAACTGCTTTACCCTACACCCAGATACAGAACTCCAGTAAACTGTGTTCACTACATCCAGGTTACAGAACTCCCACATGCTGCGTCTGCTACATTCAAGCTACAGAAATTCCATATACAGCTTATGCCTTCTCCCAGGCTGCAGAACTCTTGGAAACAGCTTCTTTCTACATGCAACCTACAGAATGCCTGGAAACTGCATCTCTCTACACCCAGGTCACAGAACTCCCGTAAGCCGCCTCTGCTATACTCAGCATACAGAAAACCCGCATATAGCGAATGCCTAATTCCACGCTACAGAATTCCAGTAAACAGCTGCTCTCTACACAAAAGATAGAGAATGCTGCAAATTGAATCTCCCTACATCTAGTTAACAGAGCTACCCTAAGCTGTGTCTTCTACACTCACGATACAGAACACCCACATATTGCGAATGCCAAAGCCATGACACTGAAGTAGGGTGAACAGCGTATTCCTATACCCCGATACAGAACTCTGGAATATTGCGTCTCTCTACCTCCAAGTTACAGAGCTCCCTTGAGGTTCGTCTACTACGCTCAGGCTACAGGAATCCCATATACAGCGTATGACTTTTACATTCAACAGAACTCTTGGGAACTGCTTCTCTCTACACCCAGGATACAGAACTCCTGAAAACTGCATCTCGCTACATCCAGGAGACAGAGCTCCCGTAAGCAGCTTATTGTACCCTCATTGTAAATTAAATGCACATTTTGCGTATGCCTATTTCCAGGATACAGAATTCTCATAAAATGCTTTACCCCAATACTAATACAGAACTCAGGTAAACTGTGTCTCTCTACATCCAGGTTACAGAACTCCCACATGCTGCGTCTGCTACACTCAAGCTACAGAAATCCCATATACAGCGTATGCCTTCTCCCAGGCTGCAGAACTCTTGGAAACAGCTTCTTTCTACATGCAACCTACAGAACTCCTGGAAACTGCATCTCTCTACACCCAGGTAACAGAAGTCCTGCAAGCTGCTTCTGCTTCACTCCACATACAGAAAACCCGCATATAGCGAATGCCTAATTCAAGGCTTCAGAATACCAGTAAACAGCTGCTCTCTACACGAAAGATAGAGAACTGCTGCAAACTGTGTCTCCCTGCATCTAGTTAACAGAGCTACCCTAAGCTGTGTCTCCTACACTCAGGATACAGAAAACCGGCATATTGCGAATGCCAAGTCCATGACACAGAAGTAGGGCAAACTGCTTATCCTTATACCCAGATACAGAACTCCGAAATACTGCGTCTCTCTACCTCTGGTTTACACAGCTCCGTTGAGGTTCGTCTGTTACACTTAGGCTACTCGAATCCCATATACAGCATATGCCTTCTCCCAGGCTACAGAACTCCTGGAAACGCTTCTCTCTACACCCAGTTTACGAACTCCTGAAAACTGCATCTCGCTACATCCAGGAGACAGAGCTCCCATAAGCTGCTTATTGTACCCTCAGGGTAAAGTAAATGCACATTCAGCGTATGCCTATTTCCAGGATACAGAATTCCCATAAACTGCTTTTCCCCACACCCAGATACAGATCTCCGGTAAACTGTGTTCTCTACATCCAGGTTACAGGACTCCCATATGCTGCGTCTGCTACACTCAAGCTACAGAAATCCCATGTAGAGCGTATGTCTTCTCCCAGGCTGCAGAACACTTGGAAACAGCTTCTTTCTACATGCAACCTACAGAACTCCTGGAAACTGCATCTCTCTACACCCAGGTAACAGAACTCCCTTAAGCTGCTTCTGCTACACTCAGCATTCAGAAAACCCGCATATAGCGAAAGTCTAATTCCAGGCTTCAGAATTCCAGTAAACAGCTCCTCTCTACACCAAGGATAGAGAACTGCTGCAAACTGTGTCTCCCTACATCTAGTTAACAGAGCTACCCTAAGCTGTGTCTCCTATACTCAGGATTCAGAACACCCACATATTGCGAATGCCAAATGCACAACACAGAAGTACTGTAAACTGCTTATTCCTATACCCAGATACAAAACTCCGGAATACTGCGTGTCTCTACCTCCGGGTTACAGAGCTCACTTGAGTTGCGTGTGCTACACTCAGGCTACAGGAATCCCATATACAGCATATGCCTACTCCCAGGCTACAGAACTCTTGGAAACTGCTTCTCCCTACACCAAGGATACAGAATTCCTGAAAACTCAATCTGGCTACATCCAGGAGACAGAGCTCCCGTAAGCTGCTTATCCTATACTCAGGGAACAGTCAGTGCACATTTTGCGTATGCCTATTTCCATTAGACAGAATTCCCATGAACTGCTTTACCCTACACCCAGATACAGAACTCCGGTAAACTCTGTTTTCTTCATCCAGGTTACAGAACTCCCATATGCTGCGTCTGCTACACTCAAGCCTCAGAAATTCCATATACAGCTTATGCCTTCTCCCAGGCTGCAGAACTCTTGGAAACAGCTTCTTTCTACATGCAACCTACAGAATGCCTGGAAACTGCATCTCTCTACACCCAGGTCACAGAATTCCTGTAAGCCGCTTCTGCTATACTCAGCATACAGAAAACCCGCATATAGCGAATGCCTAATTCCAGGCTTCAGAATACCAGTAAACAGCTGCTCTCTACACAAAAGATAGAGAACTGCTGCAAACTGTGTCTCCCTGCATCTAGTTAACAGAGCTACCCTAAGCTGTGTCTCCTACACTCAGGATACAGAAAACCCGCATATGGTGAATGCCAAGTCCATGACACAGAAGTAGGGCAAACTGCTTATCCTTATACCCAGATACAGAACTCCGGTAAACTGTGTTCTCTACATCCAGTTTACACAGCTCCCTTGAGGATCGTCTGTTACGCTTAGGCTACTCGAATCCCATATACAGCATATGCCTTCTCCCAGGCTGCAGAACTCTTGGAAACAGCTTCTTTCTACATGCAACCTACAGAATGCCTGGAAACTGCATCTCTCTACACCCAGGTCCAGAAATCCTGTAAGCCGCTTCTGCTATACTCAGCATACAGAAAACCCGCATATAGCGAATGCCTAATTCCAGGCTTCAGAATACCAGTAAACAGCTGCTCTCTACACAAAAGATAGAGAACTGCTGCAAACTGTGTCTCCCTGCATCTGGTTAACAGAGATACACTAAGCTGTGTCTCCTACTCTCAGGATACAGAAAACCCGCATATTGCGAATGCCAAGTCCATGACACAGAAGTAGGGCAAACTGCATATCCTTATACCCAGATACAGAACTCCGAAATGCTGCGTCTCTCTACCTCCGGTTTACACAGCTCCCTTGAGGTTCGCCTGTTACGCTTAGGCTACTCGAATCCCATATAGAGCATATGACTTCTCCCAGGCTACAGAACTCCTGGAAACGCTTCTCTCTACACCCAAGATACAGAACTCCTGAAAACTGCATCTCGCTACATCCAGGAGACAGAGCTCCCATAAGCTGCTTATTGCACCCTCAGGGTAAAGTAAATGCACATTTAGCGTATGCCTATATCCAGGATACAGAATTCCCATAAACTGCTTTTCCCCACACCCAGATACAGAACTCCGGTAAACTCTGTTCTCTACATCCAGGTTACAGAACTCCCATATGCTGGGTCTGCTACACTCAAGCTACAGAAATCCGATATAGTGTGTATGTCTTCTCCCAGGCTGCAGAACTCTTGGAAACAGCTTCTTTCTACATGCAACCTACAGAACTCCTGGAAACTGCATCTCTCTACACCCAGGTAACAGAAGGCCAGCAAGCTGCTTCTGCTATACTCAGCATACAGAAAACCCGCATATAGCGAATGCCTGATTCCAGGCTTCAGAATACCAGTAAACAGCTGCTCTCTACACGAAAGATAGAGAACTGCTGCAAACTGTGTCTCCCTGCATCTAGTTAACAGAGCTACCCTAAGCTGTGTCTCCTACACTCAGGATACAGAAAACCCGCATATTGCGAATGCTAAATCCATGACACAGAAGTAGGGCAAACTGCTTATCCTTATACCCAGATACAGAACTCCGAAATACTGCGTCTCTCTACCTCCGGTTTACACAGCTCCCTTAAGTTTCGTTTGTTACGCTAGGCTACTCGAATCCCATATACAGCATATGCCTTCTCCCAGGCTACAGAACTCCTGAAAACGCTTCTCTCTACACCCAGGATACAGAACTCCTGAAAACTGCATCTCGCTACAATCAGGAGACAGAGCTCCCATAAGCTGCTTATTGTACCCTCAGGGTAAAGTAAATGCACATTCAGCGTATGCCTATTTCCAGGATACAGAATTCCCATAAACTGCTTTTCCCCAACCCAGATACAGAACTCCGGTAAACTGAGTTCGCTACATCCAGGTTACAGAACTCCCATATGCTGCGTCTGCTACACTGAAGCTACAGAAATCCCATATAGAGCGTATGTCTTCTCCCAGGCTGCAGAACTCTTGGAAACAGCTTCTTTCTACATGCAACCTACAGAACTCCTGGAAACTGCATCTCTCTACACCCAGGTAACAGAACTCCCTTAAGCTGCTTCTGCTACACTCAGCATTCAGAAAACCCGCATCTAGCGAAAGCCTAATTCCAGGCTTCAGAATACCAGTAAACAGCTCTTCTCTACACCAAGGATAGAGAACTGCTGCAAACTGCGTCTCCCTACATCTAGTTAACAGAGCTACCCTAAGCTGTGTCTCCTATACTCAGGATTCAGAACACCCACATATTGCGAATGCCAAATGCACAACACAGAAGTACTGTAAACTGCTTATTCCTATACCCAGATACAAAACTCCGGAATACTGCGTCTCTCTACCTCCAGGTTACAGAGCTCCCTTGAGTTGCGTGTGCTACACTCAGGCTACAGGAATCCCATATACAGCATATGCCTACTCCCAGGCTACAGAACTCTTGGAAATTGCTTCTCCCTACACCCAGGATACAGAATTCCTGAAAACTCAATCTGGCTACATCCAGGAGACAGAGCTCCCGTAAGCTGCTTATCCTATACTCAGGGAACAGTCAGTGCACATTTTGCGTATGCCTATTTCCATTAGACAGAATTCCCATGAACTGCTTTACCCTACACCCAGATACAGAACTCCGGTAAACTGTGTTCTCTACATCCAGGTTACAGTACTCCCATATGCTGCGTCTGCTACACTCAAGCTACAGAAATCCCATATAGAGCGTATGTCTTCTCCCAGGCTTCAGAACTCTTGGAAACAGCTTCTTTCTACATGCAACCTACAGAATGACTGGAAACTGCATCTCTCTACACCCAGGTAACAGAACTCCCTTAAGCTGCTTCTGCTACACTCAGCACTCAGAAAACCCGCATATAGCGAAAGCCTAATTCCAGGCTTCAGAATTCCAGTAAACAGCTCCTCTCTACACGAAAGATAGAGAACTGCTGCAAACTGTGTCTCCCTGCATCTAGTTAACAGAGCTACCCTAAGCTGTGTGTCCTACACTCAGGATACAGAAAACCCGCATATTGCGAATGCCAAGTCCATGACACAGAAGTAGGGCAAACTGCTTATCCTTATACCCAGATACAGAACTCCGAAATACTGCGTCTCTCGACCTCCAGTTTACACAGCTCCCTTGAGGTTCGTCTGTTACGCTTAGGCTACTCGAATCCCATATACAGCATATGCCTTCTCCCAGGCTGCAGAACTCCTGGAAACGCTTCTCTCTACACCCAGGATACAGAACTCCTGAAAACTGCATCTCGCTACATCCAGGAGACAGAGCTCCCATAAGCTGCTTATTGCACCCTCAGGGTAAAGTAAATGCACATTTAGCGTATGCCTATTTCCAGGATACAGATTCCCATAAACTGCTTTTCCCCAAACCAGATACAGAACTCCGGTAAACTGTGTTCGCTACATCCAGGTTACAGAACTCCCATATGCTGCGTCTGCTACACTCAAGCTACAGAAATCCCATATAGAGTGTATGTCTTCTCCCAGGCTGCAGAACTCTTGGAAACAGCTTCTTTCTACATGCAACCTACAGAACTCCTGGAAACTGCATCTCTCTACACCCAGGTAACAGAACTCCCTTAAGCTGCTTCTGCTACACTCAGCATTCAGAAAACCCGCATATAGCGAAAGCCTAACTCCAGGCTTCAGAATTCCAGTAAACAGCTCCTCTCTACACCAAGGATAGAGAACTGCTGCAAACTGCGTCTCCCTACATCTAGTTAACAGAGCTACCCTAAGCTGTGTCTCCTATACTCAGGATTCAGACCACCCACATATTTCGAATGCCAAATGCACAGCACAGAACTACTGTACACTGCTTATTCCTATACCCAGATACAAAACTCCGGAATACTGCGTCTCTCTACCTCCAGGTTACAGAGCTCCCTTGAGTTGCGTGTGCTACACTCAGGCTACAGGAATCCCATATACAGCATATGCCTACTCCCAGGCTACAGAACTCTTGGAAATTGCTTCTCCCTACACCCAGGATACAGAATTCCTGAAAACTAAATCTGGCTGCATCCAGGAGACAGAGCTCCTGTAAGCTGCTTATCCTATACTCAGGGAACAGTAAGTGCACATTTTGCGTATGCCTATTTCCATTATACAGAATTCCCATAAACTGCTTTTACCCACACCCAGATACAGAACTCCGGTAAAATGTGTTCTCTACATCCAGGTTACAGAACTCCCATATGCTGCGTCTGCTACATTCAAGCTACAGAAATTCCATATACAGCTTATGCCTTCTCCCAGGCTGCAGAACTCT
Organism: Lepus europaeus; assembly: GCF_033115175.1. Lineage (NCBI taxonomy): Eukaryota > Metazoa > Chordata > Mammalia > Lagomorpha > Leporidae > Lepus > Lepus europaeus. The sequence continues at coordinate 1,163,105 of NW_026909498.1, forward strand.
TGGAAACAGCTTCTTTCTACATGCAACCTACAGAATGCCTGGAAACTGCATCTCTCTACACCCAGGTCACAAAACTCCCGTAAGCCGCTTCTGCTATACTCAGCATACAGAAAACCCGCATATAGCGAATGCCTAATTCCAGGCTTCAGAATTCCAGTAAACAGCTCCTCTCTACACGAAAGATAGAGAACTGATGCAAACTGTGTCTCCCTGCATCTAGTTAACAGAGCTACCCTAAGCTGTGTCTCCTACACTCAGGATACAGAAAACCCGCATATTGCGAATGCCAAGTCCATGACACAGAATAGGGCAAACTGCTTATCCTTATACCCAGATACAGAACTCTGAAATACTGCGTCTCTCTACCTCCAGTTTACACAGCTCCCTTGAGGTTCGTCTGTTACGCTTAGGCTACTCGAATCCCATATACAGCATATGCCTTCTCCCAGGCTACAGAACTCCTGGAAACGCTTCTCTCTACACCCAGGATACAGAACTCCTGAAAACTGCATCTCGCTACATCCAGGAGACAGAGCTCCCATAAGCTGCTTATTGTACCCTCAGGGTATAGTAAATGCACATTTAGCGTATGCCTATTTCCAGGATACAGAATTCCCATAAACTGCTTTTCCCCACACCCAGATACAGAACTCCGGTAAACTGTGTTCTCTACATCCAGGTTACAGAACTCCCATATGCTGCGTCTGCTACACTCAAGCTACAGAAATCCCATATAGAGCGTATGTCTTCTCCCAGGCTGCAGAACTCTTGGAAACAGCTTCTTTCTACATGCAACCTACAGAATGCCTGGAAACTGCATCTCTCTACACCCAGGTAACAGAACTCCCTTAAGCTGCTTCTGCTACACTCAGCATTCAGAAAACCCGCATATAGCGAAAGCCTAATTCCAGGCTTCAGAATTCCAGTAAACAGCTCCTCTCTACACCAAGGATAGAGAACTGCTGCAAACTGCGTCTCCCTACATCTAGTTAACAGAGCTACCCTAAGCTATGTCTCCTATACTTAGGATTCAGAACACCCACATATTGCGAATGCCAAATGCACAACACAGAAGTACTGTAAACTGCTTATTCCTATACCCAGATACAAAACTCCGGAATACTGCGTCTCTCTACCTCCAGGTTACAGAGCTCCCTTGAGTTGCGTGTGCTACACTCAGGCTACAGGAATCCCATATACAGCATATGCCTACTCCCAGGCTACAGAACTCTTGGAAACTGCTTCTCCCTACACCCAGGATACAGAATTCCTGAAAACTAAATCTGGCTGAATCCAGGAGACAGAGCTCCCGTAAGCTGCTTATCCTATACTCAGGGAACAGTAAGTGCACATTTTGCGTATGCCTATTTCCATTATACAGAATTCCCATAAACTGCTTTTACCCACACCCAGATACAGAACTCCGGTAAAATGTGTTCTCTACATCCAGGTTACAGAACTCCCATATGCTGCGTCTGCTACATTCAAGCTACAGAAATTCCATATACAGCTTATGCCTTCTCCCAGGCTGCAGAACTCTTGGAAACAGCTTCTTTCTACATGCAACCTACAGAATGCCTGGAAACTGCATCTCTCTACACCCAGGTCACAAAACTCCCGTAAGCCGCTTCTGCTATACTCAGCATACAGAAAACCCGCATATAGCGAATGCCAAATTCCAGGCTTCAGAATTCCAGTAAACAGCTCCTCTCTACACGAAAGATAGAGAACTGATGCAAACTGTGTCTCCCTGCATCTAGTTAACAGAGCTACCCTAAGCTGTGTCTCCTACACTCAGGATACAGAAAACCCGCATATTGCGAATGCCAAGTCCATGACACAGAATAGGGCAAACTGCTTATCCTTATACCCAGATACAGAACTCTGAAATACTGCGTCTCTCTACCTCCAGTTTACACAGCTCCCTTGAGGTTCGTCTGTTACGCTTAGGCTACTCGAATCCCATATACAGCATATGCCTTCTCCCAGGCTACAGAACTCCTGGAAACGCTTCTCTCTACACCCAGGATACAGAACTCCTGAAAACTGCATCTCGCTACATCCAGGAGACAGAGCTCCCATAAGCTGCTTATTGTACCCTCAGGGTATAGTAAATGCACATTTAGCGTATGCCTATTTCCAGGATACAGAATTCCCATAAACTGCTTTTCCCCACACCCAGATACAGAACTCCGGTAAACTGTGTTCTCTACATCCAGGTTACAGAACTCCCATATGCTGCGTCTGCTACACTCAAGCTACAGAAATCCCATATAGAGCGTATGTCTTCTCCCAGGCTTCAGAACTCTTGGAAACAGCTTCTTTCTACATGCAACCTACAGAACTCCTGGAAACTGCATCTCTCTACACCCAGGTAACAGAACTCCCTTAAGCTGCTTCTGCTACACTCAGCATTCAGAAAACCAGCATATAGCGAAAGCCTAATTCCAGGCTTCAGAATTCCAGTAAACAGCTCCTCTCTACACCAAGGATAGAGAACTGCTGCAAACTGCGTCTCCCTACATCTAGTTAACAGAGCTACCCTAAGCTGTGTCTCCTATACTTAGGATTCAGAACACCCACATATTGCGAATGCCAAATGCACAACACAGAAGTACTGTAAACTGCTTATTCCTATACCCAGATACAAAACTCCGGAATACTGCGTCTCTCTACCTCCAGGTTACAGAGCTCCCTTGAGTTGCGTGTGCTACACTCAGGCTACAGGAATCCCATATACAGCATATGCCTACTCCCAGGCTACAGAACTCTTGGAAACTGCTTCTCCCTACACCCAGGATACAGAATTCCTGAAAACTAAATCTGGCTGAATCCAGGAGACAGAGCTCCCGTAAGCTGCTTATCCTATACTCAGGGAACAGTAAGTGCACATTTTGCGTATGCCTATTTCCATTAGACAGAATTCCCATGAACTGCTTTACCCTACACCCAGATACAGAACTCCGGTAAACTGTGTTCTCTACATCCAGGTTACAGAACTCCCATATGCTGCGTCTGCTACATTCAAGCTACAGAAATTCCATATACAGCTTATGCCTTCTCCCAGGCTGCAGAACTCTTGGAAACAGCTTCTTTCTACATGCAACCTACAGAATGCCTGGAAACTGCAGCTCTCTACACCCAGGTCACAGAACTCCCGTAAGCCGCTTCTGCTATACTCAGCATACAGAAAACCCGCATATAGCGAATGCCTAATTCCAGGCTTCAGAATACCAGTAAACAGCTGCTCTCTACACGAAAGATAGAGAACTGCTGCAAACTGTGTCTCCCTGCATCTAGTTAACAGAGCTACCCTAAGCTGTGTCTCCTACACTCAGGATACAGAAAACCCGCATATTGCGAATGCCAAGTCCATGACACAGAAGTGGGGTAAACTGCTTATCCTTATACCCAGATACAGACCTCCGAAGTACTGCGTCTCTCTACCTCCAGTTTACACAGCTCCCTTGAGGTTCGTCTGCTACGCTCAGGCTACAGGAATCCCATATACAGCGTATGCCTTTTCCCATTCAACAGAACTCTTGGGAACTGCTTCTCTCTACACCCAGGATACAGAACTCCTGAAAACTGCATCTCGCTACATCCAAGAGACAGAGCTCCCGTAAGCTGCTTATTGTACCCTCATTGTAAATTAAAGGCACATTTAGCGTATGCCTATTTCCAAGATACAGAATTCCCATAAACTGCTTTTCCCCACACCCAGATACAGAACTCAGGTAAACTGTGTCTCTCGACATCCAGGTTACAGAACTCCCATATGCTGCGTCTGCTACACTCAAGCTACAGAAATCCCATATACAGGTTATGCTGCGTCTGCTACACTCAAGCTACAGAAATCCCATATAGAGCGTATGTCTTCTCCCAGGCTTCAGAACTCTTGGAAACAGCTTCTTTCTACATGCAACCTACAGATCTCCTGGAAAATGCATCTCTCTACACCCAGGTAACAGAACTCCCTTAAGCAGCTTCTGCTACACTCAGCACTCAGAAAACCCGCATATAGCGAATGCCTAATTCCAGGCTTCAGAATACCAGTAAACAGCTCCTCTCTACACCAAGGATAGAGAACTGCTGCAAACTGTGTCTCCCTGCATCTAGTTAACAGAGCTACCTTAAGCTGTGTCTCCTACACTCAGGATACAGAAAACCCGCATATTGCGAATGCCAAGTCCATGACACAGAAGTAGGGTAAACAGCTTATCCTTATACCCAGATACAGAACCCCGAAATACTGCGTCTCTCTACCTCCAGTTTACACAGCTCCCTTGAGGTTCGTCTGTTATGCTTAGGCTACTCGAATCCCATATACAGCATATGCCTTCTCCCAGGCTACAGAACTCCTGGAAACGCTTCTCTCTACACCCAGGATACAGAACTCCTGAAAACTGCATCTCGCTACATCCAGGAGACAGAGCTCCCATAAGCTGCTTATTGTACCCTCAGGATAAAGTAAATGCACATTTAGCGTATGCCTATTTCGAGGATACAGAATTCCCATAGACTGCTTTTCCCCACACCCAGATACAGAACTCCGGTAAACTGTGTTCTCTACATCCAGGTTACAGAACTCCCTTAAGCTGCTTCTGCTATACTCAGCACTCAGAAAACCCGCATATATACGAAAGCCTAATTCCAGGCTTCAGAATTCCAGTAAACAGCTCCTCTCTACACGAAAGATAGAGAACTGCTGCAAACTGTGTCTCCCTGCATCTAGTTAACAGAGCTACCCTAAGCTGTGTCTTCTACACTCACGATAGGGAACACCCACATATTGCGAATGCCAAAGCCATGACACAGAAGTACTGTAAACTGCTTATTCCTATACGCTGATACAGAACTCTGGAATACTGCGTATCTCTACCTCCAAGTTACAGAGCTCCCTTGAGGTTAGTCTGCAACGCTCAGGCTACAGGAATCCCATATACAGCGTATGCCTTTTCCCATTCAACAGAACTCTTGGGAACTGCTTCTCTCTACACCCAGGATACAGAAATCCTGAAAACTGCATCTCGCTACATCCAGGAGACAGAGCTCCCATAAGCTGCTTATTGTACCCTCATTGTAATTTAAATGCACATTTTGCGTATGCCTATTTCGAGGATACAGAATTCCCATAAACAGCTTTACCCCACATCCTAATACAGAACTCAGGTAAACTGTGTCTCTCTACATCCAGGTTACAGAACTCCCATATGCTGCGTCTGCTACACTCAAGCTAAAGAAATCCCATATACAGCTTATGCTGCGTCTGCTACACTCAAGCTACAGAAATCCCATATAGAGCGTATGTCTTCTCCCAGGCTTCAGAAAACTTGGAAACATCTTCTTTCTACATGCAACCTACAGAACTCTTGGGAACTGCTTCTCTCTACACCCAGGATACAGAAATCCTGAAAACTGCATCTCGCTACATCCAGGAGACAGAGCTCCCATAAGCTGCTTATTATACCCTCAGGGTACAGTAAACACACATTTAGCGTATGCCGATTTCCAGGATACAGAATTCCCATAAACTGCTTTTCACCACACCCAGATACAGATCTCCGGTAAACTGTGTTCTCTACATCCAGGTTACAGAACTCCCATATGCTGCGTCTGCTACATTCAAGCTACAGAAATCCCATATACAGCGTATGCCTTCTCCCTGGCTTCAGAACTCTTGGAAACAGCTTCTTTCTACATGCAACCTACAGAACTCCTGGAAACTGCATCTCTCTACACCCAGGTAACAGAAGGCGAGCAAGCTGCTTCAGCTATACTCAGCACTCAGAAAACCCGCATATAGCGAATGCCTAATTCCAGGCTTCAGAATTCCAGTAAACAGCTCCTCTCTACACGAAAGATAGAGAACTGCTGCAAACTGTGTCTCCCTGCATCTAGTTAACAGAGCTACCCTAAGCTGTGTCTCCTACACTCAGGATACAGAAAACCCGCATATTGCGAATGCCAAGTCCATGACACAGAAGTAGGGTAAACTGCTTATCCTTATACCCAGATACAGAACTCCGAAATACTGCGTCTCTCTACCTCCAGTTTACACAGCTCCCTTGAGGTTCGTCTGTTACGCATAGGCTACTCGAATCCCATATACAGCATATGCCTTCTCCCAGGCTACAGAACTCCTGGAAACGCTTCTCTCTACACACAGGATACAGAAATCCTGAAAACTGCATCTCGCTACATCCAGGAGACAGAGCTCCCATAAGCTGCTTATTATACCCTCAGGGTACAGTAAACACACATTTAGCGTATGCCGATTTCCAGGATACAGAATTCCCATAAACTGCTTTTCCCCACACCCAGATACAGAACTCCGGTAAACTGTGTTCTCTACATCCAGGTTACAGAACTCCCATATGCTGCGTCTGCTACATTCAAGCTACAGAAATCCCATATACAGCGTATGCCTTCTCCCTGGCTTCAGAACTCTTGGAAACAGCTTCTTTCTACATGCAACCTACAGAACTCCTGGAAACTGCATCTCTCTACACCCAGGTAACAGAAGGCGAGCAAGCTGCTTCTGCTATACTCAGCACTCAGAAAACCCGCATATAGCGAATGCCTAATTCCAGGCTTCAGAATACCAGTAAACAGCTGCTCTCTACACGAAAGATAGAGAACTGCTGCAAACTGTGTCTCCCTGCATCTAGTTAACAGAGCTACCCTAAGCTGTGTCTTCTACACTCACGATACGGAACACCCACATATTGCGAATGCCAAAGCCATGACACAGAAGTACTGTAAACTGCTTATTCCTATACCCAGATACAGAACACCGAAATACTGCATCTCTCTACCTCCAGTTTACACAGCTCCCTTGAGGTTCGTCTGCAACGCTCAGGCTACAGGAATCCCATATACAGCATATGCCTTTTCCCATTCAACAGAACTCTTGGGAACTGCTTCTCTCTACACCCAGGATACAGAACTCCTGAAAACTGCATCTCGCTACATCCAGGAGACAGAGCTCCCATAAGCTGCTTATTGTACCCTCAGGGTACAGTAAATGACATTTAGCGTATGCCTATTTCCAGGATACAGAATTACAATAAACTGCTTTTCCCCACACCCAGATACAGAACTCCGGTAAACTGTGTTCTCTACATCCAGGTTACAGAACTCCCATATGCTGCGTCTGCTACACTCAAGCTACAGAAATCCCATATAGAGTGTATGTCTTCTCCCAGGCTTCAGAACTCTTGGAAACAGCTTCTTTCTACATGCAACCTACAGAACTCCTGGAAACTGCATCTCTCTACACCCAGGTAACAGAACTCCCGTAAGCCGCTTCTGCTATACTCAGCTTACAGAAAACCCGTATATAGCGAAAGCATAATTCCAGGCTTCAGAATTCCAGTAAACAGCTCCTCTCTACTCCAAGGATAGAGAACTGCTGCAGAATGAATCTCCCTACATCTAGTTAACAGAGCTACCCTAAGCTGTGTCTTCTACACTCACGATACGTAACACCCACATATTGCGAATGCCAAATGCACAGCACAGAAGTACTGTAAATTGCTTATTCCTATACCCCGATACAGAACTCTGGAATACTGCGTCTCTCTACCTCCAAGTTACAGAGCTCCCTTGAGGTTCGTCTGCTACGCTCAGGCTACAGGAATCCCATATACAGCTTATGCCTTTTCCCATTCAACAGAACTCTTGGGAACTGCTTCTCTCTACACCCAGGATACAGAACTCCTGAAAACTGCATCTCGCTACATCCAGGAGACAGAGCTCCCGTAAGCTGCTTATTGTACCCTCATTGTAAATTAAATGCACATTTAGCGTATGCCTATTTGCAGGATACAGAATTCCCATAAACTGCTTTTCCCCACACCCAGATACAGAACTCAGTTAAACTGTGTCTCTCGACATCCAGGTTACAGAACTCCCAAATGCTGCGTCTGCTACACTCAAGCTACAGAAATCCCATAAACAGCTTATGCTGCGTCTGCTACACTCAAGCTACAGAAATCCCATATAGAGCGTATGTCTTCTCCCAGGCTTCAGAACTCTTGGAAACAGCTTCTTTCTACATGCAACCTACAGAACTCCTGGAAAATGCATCTCTCTACACCCAGGTAACAGAACTCCCTTAGCTGCTTCTGCTACACTCAGCATTCACAAAACCCGCATATAGCGAAAGCCTAATTCCAGGCTACAGAATTCCAGTAAACAGCTCCTCTCTACACGAAAGATAGAGAACTGCTGCAAACTGTGTCTCCCTGCATCTAGTTAACAGAGCTACCCTAAGCTGTGTCTCCTATACTCAGGATACAGAAAACCCGCATATTGCGAATGCCAAGTCCATGACACAGAAGTAGGGTAAACTGCTTATCCTTATACCCAGATACAGAACTCCGAAATACTGCGTCTCTCTACCTCCAGTTTACACAGCTCCCTTGAGGTTTGTCTGTTACGCTTAGGCTACTCAAATCCCATATACAGCATATGCCTTCTCCCAGGCTACAGAACTCATGGAAACGCTTCTCTCTAGACCCAGGATACAGAACTCCTGAAAACTGCATCTCGCTACATCCAGGAGACAGAGCTCCCGTAAGCTGCTTATTGTACCCTCATTGTAAATTAAATGCACATTTTGCGTATGCCTATTTCGAGGATACAGAATTCCCATAAACAGCTTTACCCCACATCCTAATACAGAACTCAGGTAAACTGTGTCTCTCGACATCCAGGTTACAGAACTCCCATATGCTGCGTCTGCTACACTCAAGCTACAGAAATCCCATATACAGCTTATGCTGCGTCTGCTACACTCAAGCTACAGAAATCCCATATAGAGCGTATGTCTTCTCCCAGGCTTCAGAACTCTTGGAAACAGCTTCTTTCTACATGCAACCTACAGAACTCCTGGAAACTGCTTCTCTCTACACCCAGGATACAGAAATCCTGAAAACTGCATCTCGCTACATCCAGGAGACAGAGCTCCCATAAGCTGCTTATTATAACCTCAGGGTACAGTAAACACACATTTAGCGTATGCCGATTTCCAGGATACAGAATTCCCATAAAATGCTTTTCCCCACACCCAGATACAGAACTCCGGTAAACTGTGTTCTCTACATCCAGGTTACAGAACTCGCATATGCTGCGTCTGCTACATTCAAGCTACAGAAATCCCATATACAGCGTATGCCTTCTCCCAGGCTTCAGAACTCTTGGAAACAGCTTCTTTCTACATGCAACCTACAGAACTCCTGGAAACTGCATCTCTCTACACCCAGGTAACAGAAGGCGAGCAAGCTGCTTCTGCTATACTCAGCACTCAGAAAACCCGCATATAGCGAATGCCTATTTCCAGGCTTCAGAATACCAGTAAACAGCTGCTCTCTACACGAAAGATAGAGAACTGCTGCAAACTGTGTCTCCCTGCATCTAGTTAACAGAGCTACCCTAAGCTGTGTCTCCTACACTCAGGATACAGAAAACCCGCATATTGCGAATGCCAAGTCCATGACACAGAAGTAGGGTAAACTGCTTATCCTTATACCCAGATACAGAACTCCGAAATACTGCGTCTCTCTACCTCCAGTTTACACAGCTCCCTTGAGGTTCGTCTGTTACGCTTAGGCTACTCGAATCCCATATACAGCATATGCCTTCTCCCAGGCTACAGAACTCCTGGAAACGCTTCTCTCTACACCCAGGATACAGAACTCCTGAAAACTGCATCTCGCTACATCCAGGAGACAGAGCTCCCATAAGCTGCTTTGTGTACCCTCAGGGTAAAGTAAATGCACATATAGCGTATGCCTATTTCCAGGATACAGAATTCCCATAAACTGCTTTTCCACACACCCAGATACAGAACTCCGGTAAACTGTGTTTTCTACATCCAGGTTACAGAACTCCCTTAAGCTGCTTCTGCTACACTCAGCACTCAGAAAACCCGCATATAGCGGAAGCCTAATTCCAGGCTTCAGAATTCCAGTAAACAGCTCCTCTCTACACGAAAGATAGAGAACTGCTGCAAACTGTGTCTCCCTGCATCTAGTTAACAGAGCTACCCTAAGCTGTGTCTTCTACACTCACGATACGGAACACCCACATATTGCGAATGCCAAAACCATGACACAGAAGTACTGTAAACTGCTTATTCCTATACCCCGATACAGAACTCCGAAATACTGCATCTCTCTACCTCCAGTTTACACAGCTCCCTTGAGGTTCGTCTGTTATGCTTAGGCTACTCGAATCCCATATACAGCATATGCCTTTTCCCATTCAACAGAACTCTTGGGAACTGCTTCTCTCTACACCCAGGATACAGAAATCCTGAAAACTGCATCTCGCTACATCCAGGAGACAGAGCTCCCATAAGCTGCTTATTATACCCTCAGGGTACAGTAAACACATATTTAGCATATGCCTATTTCCAGGATACAGAATTCCCATAAACTGCTTTTCCCCACACCCAGATACAGAACTCCGGTAAACTGTGTTCTCTACATCCAGGTTACAGAACTCCCATATGCTGCGTCTGCTACATTCAAGCTACAGAAATCCCATATAGAGCGTATGTCTTCTCCCAGGCTTCAGAACTCTTGGAAACAGCTTCTTTCTACATGCAACCTACAGAACTCCTGGAAACTGCATCTTTCTACACCCAGGTAACAGAAGGCCAGCAAGCTGCTTCTGCTATACTCAGCACTCAGAAAACCCGCATATAGCGAATGCCTAATTCCAGGCTTCAGAATACCAGTAAACAGCTGATCTCTACACGAAAGATAGAGGACTGCTGCAAACTGTGTCTCCCTGCATCTAGTTAACAGAGCTACCCTAAGCTGTGTCTCCTACACTCAGGATACAGAAAACCCGCATATTGCGAATTCCAAGTCCATGACACAGAAGTAGGGTAAACTGCTTATCCTTATACCCAGATACAGAACTCCGAAATACTGTGTCTCTCTACCTCCAGTTTACACAGCTCCCTTGAGGTTTGTCTGTTACGCTTAGGCTACTCAAATCCCATATACAGCATATGCCTTCTCCCAGGCTACAGAACTCCTGGAAACGCTTCTCTCTACACCCAGGACACAGAAATCCTGAAAACTGCATCTCGCTACATCCAGGAGACAGAGCTCCCATAAGCTGCTTATTGTACCATCAGGATAAAGTAAATGCACATTTAGTGTATGCCTATTTCCAGGATACAGAATTCCCATAAACTGCTTTTCCCCACACCCAGATACAGAACTCCGGTAAACTGTGTTCTCTACATCCAGGTTACAGAACTCCCATATGCTGCGTCTGCCACACTCAAGCTACAGAAATCCCATATAGAGCGTATGTCTTCTCCCAGGCTTCAGAACTCTTGGAAACAGCTTCTTTCTACATGCAACCTACAGAACTCCTGGAAACTGCATCTCTCTACACCCAGGTAACAGAAATCCCTTAAGCAGCTTCTGCTACACTCAGCATTCAGAAAACCCGCATATAGCGAAAGCCTAATTCCAGGCTTCAGAATTCCAGTAAACAGCTCCTCTCTACACGAAAGATAGAGAACTGCTGCAAACTGTGTCTCCCTGCATCTAGTTAACAGAGCTACCCTAAGCTGTGTCTCCTACACTCAGGATACAGAAAACCCGCATATTGCGAATGCCAAAGCCATGACACAGAAGTACTGTAAACTGCTTATTCCTATACCCCGATACAGAACTCCAAAATACTGCGTCTCTCTACCTCAAGTTACAGAGCTCCCTTGAGGTTCGTCTACAACGCTCAGGCTACAGAAATCCCATATACAGCGTATGCCTTTTCCCATTCAACAGAACTCTTGGGAACTGCTTCTCTCTACACCCAGGATACAGAACTCCTGAAAACTGCATCGCGCTACATCCAGGAGACAGAGCTCCCGTAAGCTGCTTATTGTACCCTCATTGTAAATTAAATGCACATTTTGCTTATGCCTATTTCGAGGATACAGAATTCCCATAAACAGCTTTACCCCACATCCTAATACAGAACTCTGGTAAACTGTGTCTCTCGACATCCAGGTTACAGAACTCCCATATGCTGCGTCTGCTACACTCAAGCTACAGAAATCCCATATACAGCTTATGCTGCGTCTGCTACACTCAAGCTACAGAAATCCCATATAGAGCGTATGTCTTCTCCCAGGCTTCAGAACTCTTGGAAACAGCTTCTTTCTACATGCAACCTACAGAACTCCTGGAAACTGCATCTCTCTACACCCAGGTAACAGAACTCCCTTAAGCTGCTTCTGCTACACTCAGCATTCAGAAAACCCGCATCTAGCGAAAGCCTAATTCCAGGCTTCAGAATTCCAGTAAACAGCTCCTCTCTACACCAAGGATAGAGAACTGCTGCAAACTGCGTCTCCCTACATCTAGTTAACAGAGCTACCTTAGCTGTGTCTCCTATACTCAGGATTCAGAACACCCACATATTGCGAATGCCAAATGCACAGCACAGAAGTACTGTACACTGCTTATTCCTATACCCAGATACAAAACTCCGGAATACTGTGTCTCTCTACCTCCAGGTTACAGAGCTCCCTTGAATTGCGTGTGCTACACTCAGGCTACAGGAATCCCATATACAGCATATGCCTACTCCCAGGCTACAGAACTCTTGGAAACTGCTTCTCCCTACACCCAGGATACAGAATTCCTGAAAACTAAATCTGGCTACATCCAGGAGACAGAGCTCCCGTAAGCTGCTTATCCTATACTCAGGGAACAGTAAGTGCACATTTTGCGTATGCCTATTTCCATTATACAGAATTCCCATAAACTGCTTTACCCTACACCCAGATACAGAACTCCGGTAAACTGTGTTCTCTACATCCAGGTTACAGAACTCCCATATGCTGCGTCTGCTACATTCAAGCTACAGAAATTCCATATACAGCGTATGCCTTCTCCCATGCTTCAGAACTCTTGGAAACAGCTTCTTTCTACATGCAACCTACAGAATGCCTGGAAACTGCATCTCTCTACACCCAGGTAACAGAACTCCCGTAAGCCGCTTCTGCTATACTCAGCATACAGAAAACCCGCATATAGCGAAAGCCTAATTCCAGGCTTCAGAATTCCAGTAAACAGCTCCTCTCTACACGAAAGATAGAGAACTGCTGCAAATTGTGTCTCCCTGCATCTAGTTAACAGAGCTACCCTAAGCTGTGTCTTCTACACTCACGATACGGAACACCCACATATTGCGAATGCCAAAGCCATGACACAGAAGTACGGTAAACTGCTTATTCCTATACCCCGATACAGAACTCCGAAATACTGCATCTCTCTACCTCCAGTTTACAAAGCTCCCTTGAGGTTCGTCTGCAACGCTCAGGCTACAGAAATCCCATATACAGCGTACGCCTTTTCCCATTCAACAGAACTCTTGGGAACTGCTTCTCTCTACACCCAGGATACAGAACTCCTGAAAACTGCATCTCGCTACATCCAGGAGACAGAGCTCCCAAAAGCTGCTTATTGTACCCTCAGGGTACAGTAAATGCACATTTAGCGTATGCCTATTTCCAGGATACAGAATTCCCATAAACTGCTTTTCCCCACACCCAGATACAGAACTCCGGTAAACTGTGTTCTCTACATCCAGGTTACAGAACTCCCATATGCTGCGTCTGCTACAATCAAGCTACAGAAATCCCATATAGAGCGTATGTCTTCTCCCAGGCTTCAGAACTCTTGGAAACAGCTTCTTTCTACATGCAACCTACAGAACTCCTGGAAACTGCATCTCTCTACACCCAGGTAACAGAACTCCCTTAAGCAGCTTCTGCTACACTCAGCATTCAGAAAACCCGCATATAGCGAAAGCCTAATTCCAGGCTTCAGAATTCCAGTAAACAGCTCCGCTCTACATGAAAGATAGAGAACTGCTGCAAACTGTGTCTCCCTGCATCTAGTTAACAGAGCTACCCTAAGCTGTGTCTCCTACACTCAGGATACAGAAAACCCGCATATTGCGAATGCCAAAGCCATGACACAGAAGTACTGTAAACTGCTTATTCCTATACCCCGATACAGAACTCCAAAATACTGCGTCTCTCTACCTCCAAGTTACAGAGCTCCCTTGAGGTTCGTCTACAACGCGCAGGCTACAGGAATCCCATATACAGCGTATGCCTTTTCCCATTCAACAGAACTCTTGGGAACTGCTTCTCTCTACACCCAGGATACAGAACTCCTGAAAACTGCATCGTGCTACATCCAGGAGACAGAGCTCCCGTAAGCTGCTTATTGTACCCTAATTGTAAATTAAATGCACATTTTGCTTATGCCTATTTCGAGGATACAGAATTCCCATAAACAGCTTTACCCCACATCCTAATACAGAACTCAGGTAAACTGTGTCTCTCTACATCCAGGTTACAGAACTCCCATATGCTGCGTCTGCTACACTCAAGCTACAGAAATCCCATATACAGCTTATGCTGCGTCTGCTACACTCAAGCTACAGAAATCCAATATAGAGCGTATGTCTTCTCCCAGGCTTCAGAACACTTGGAAACACCTTCTTTCTACATGCAACCCACAGAACTCCTGGAAACTGCATCTCTCTACACCCAGGTAACAGAACTCCCTTAAGCTGCTTCTGCTACACTCAGCATTCAGAAAACCCGCATATAGCGAAAGCCTAATTCCAGGCTTCAGAATTCCAGTAAACAGCTCCTCTCTACACCAAGGATAGAGAACTGCTGCAAACTGCGTCTCCCTACATCTCGTTAACAGGGCTACCCTAAGCTGTGTCTCCTATACTCAGGATTCAGAACACCCACATACTGCGAATGCCAAATGCACAGCACAGAAGTACTGTACACTGCTTATTCCTATACCCAGATACAAAACTCCAGAATACTGTGTCTCTCTACCTCCAGTTTACAGAGCTCCCTTGAGTTGCGTGTGCTACCCTCAGGCTACAGGAATCCCATATACAGCATATGCCTACTCCCAGGCTACAGAATTCTTGGAAACTGCTTCTTCCTACACCCATATACAGAATTCCTGAAAACTAAATCTGGCTACATCCAGGAGACAGAGCTCCCGTAAGCTGCTTATCCTATACTCAGGGAACAGTAAGTGCACATTTTGCGTATGCCTATTTCCATTATACAGAATTCCCATAAACTGCTTTACCCTACACCCAGATACAGAACTCCGGTAAACTGTGTTCTCTACATCCAGGTTACAGAACTCCCATATGCTGCGTCTGCTGCATTCAAGCTACAGAAATTCCATATACAGCGTATGCCTTCTCCCAGGCTTCAGAACTCTTGGAAACAGCTTCTTTCTACATGCAACCTACAGAATGCCTGGAAACTGCATCTCTCTACACCCAGGTAACAGAACTCCCGTAAGCCGCTTCTGCTATACTCAGCATACAGAAAACCCGCATATAGCGAAAGCCTAATTCGAGGCTTCAGAATACCAGTAAACAGCTGTTCTCTACACGAAAGATAGAGAACTGCTGCAAACTGTGTCTCCCTGCATCTAGTTAACAGAGCTACCCTAAGCTGTGTCTCCTACACTCAGGATACAGAAAACCCGCATATTGCGAATGCCAAGTCCATGACACAGAAGTAGGGTAAACTGCTTATCCTTATACCCAGATACAGAACTCCGAAATACTGCGTCTCTCTACCTCCAGTTTACACAGCTCCCTTGAGGTTCGTCTGTTACGCTTAGGCTACTCGAATCCCATATACAGCATACGCCTTCTCCCAGGCTACAGAACTCCTGGAAATGCTTCTCTCTACACCCAGGATACAGAACTCCTGAAAACTGCATCTCGCTACATCCAGGAGACAGAGCTCCCGTAAGCTGCTTATTTTACCCTCATTGTAAATTAAATGCACATTTAGCATATGCCAGTTTCCAGGATACAGAATTCCCATAAACTGCTTTTCCCCACACCCAGATACAGAACTCCGGTAAACTGTGTTCTCTACATCCAGGTTACAGAACTCCCATATGCTGCGTCTGCTTCATTCAAGCTACAGTAATCCCATATACAGCGTATGCCTTCTCCCTGGCTTCAGAACTCTTGGAAACAGCTTCTTTCTACATGCAACCTACAGAACTCCTGGAAACTGCATCTCTCTACACCCAGGTAACAGAAGGCCAGCAAGCTGCTTCTGCTATACTCAGCACTCAGAAAACCCGCATATAGCGAATGCCTAATTCCAGGCTTCAGAATACCAGTAAACAGCTGCTCTCTACACGAAAGATAGAGAACTGCTGCAAACTGTGTCTCCCTGCATCTAGTTAACAGAGCTACCCTAAGCTGTGTCTCCTACACTCAGGATACAGAAAACCCGCATATTGCGAATGCCAAGTCCATGACACAGAAGTAGGGTAAACTGCTTATCCTTATACCCAGATACAGAACTCCGAAATACTGCGTCTCTCTACCTCCAGTTTACACAGCTCCCTTGAGGTTCGTCTGTTACGCTTAGGCTACTCGAATCCCATATACAGCATATGCCTTCTCCCAGGCTACAGAACTCCTGGAAACGCTTCTATCTACACCCAGGATACAGAACTCCTGAAAACTGCATCTCGCTACATCCAGGAGACAGAGCTCCCATAAGCTTCTTATTCTACCCTCAGGGTAAAGTAAATGCACATTTAGCGTATGCCTATTTCCAGGATACAGAATTCCCATAAACTGCTTTTCCCCACACCCAGATACAGAACTCCGGTAAACTCTGTTCTCTACATCCAGGTTACAGAACTCCCATATGCTGCTTCTGCTACACTCAGCACTCAGAACACCGCATATAGCGAAAGCCTAATTCCAGGCTTCAGAATTCCAGTAAACAGCTCCTCTCTACACGAAAGATAGAGAACTGCTGCAAACTGTGTCTCCCTGCATGTAGTTAACAGAGCTACCCTAAGCTGTGTCTTCTACACCCACGATATGGAACACTTACATATGGCGAATGCCAAAGCCATGACACAGAAATACTGTAAACTGCTTATTCCTATACCCCGATACAGAACTCCAAAATACTGCGTCTCTCTACCTCCAAGTTACAGAGCACCCTTGAGGTTCGTCTGCTACGCTCAGGCTACAGGAATCCCATATACAGCGTATGCCTTTTCCCATTCAACAGAACTCTTGGGAACTGCTTCTCTCTACACCCAGGATACAGAACTCCTGAAAACTGCATCTCGCTACATCCAGGAGACAGAGCTCCCATAAGCTGTTTATTGTACCCTCAGGGTACAGTAAATACACATTTAGCGGATGCCTATTTCCAGGATACAGAATTCCCATAAACTGCTTTTCCCCACACCCAGATACAGAACTCCGGTAAACTGTGTTCTCTACATCCAGGTTACAGAACTCCCATATGCTGCGTCTGCTACACTCAAGCTACAGAAATCCCATATAGAGCGTATGTCTTCTCCCAGGCTGCAGAACTCTTGGAAACAGCTTCTTTCTACATGCAACCTACAGAACTCCTGGAAACTGCATCTCTCTACACCCAGGTAACAGAACTCCCTTAAGCTGCTTCTGCTACACTCAGCATTCAGAAAACCGGCATATAGCGAAAGCCTAATTCCAGGCTTCAGAATACCAGTAAACAGCTCCGCTCTACACGAAAGATAGAGAACTGCTGCAAACTGTGTCTCCCTGCATCTAGTTAACAGAGCTACCCTAAGCTGTGTCTCCTACACTCAGGATACAGAAAACCCTCATATTGCGAATGCCAAAGCCATGACACAGAAGTAGGGTAAACTGCTTATTCCTATACACCAATACATAACTCTGGAATACTGCGTCTCTCTACCTCCAAGATACAGAGCTCCCTTGAGGTTCGTCTGCTACGCTCAGGCTACAGGAATCCCATATACAGCGTATGCCTTTTCCCATTCAACAGAACTCTTGGGAACTGCTTCTCTCTACACCCAGGATACAGAACTCCTGAAAACTGCATCTCGCTACATCCAGGAGACAGAGCTCCCATAAGCTGCTTATTGTACCCTCATTGTAAATTAAATGCACATTTTGCGTATGCCTATTTCCAGGATACAGAATTCCCATAAACAGCTATTCCCCACACCCAGATACAGAACTCAGGTAAACTGTGTCTCTCTACATCCAGGTTACAGACTCCCATATGCTGCGTCTGCTACACTCAAGCTACAGAAATCCCATATACAGCTTATGCTGCGTCTGCTACACTCAAGCTACAGAAATCCCATATAGAGCGTATGTCTTCTCCCAGTCTTCAGAACACTTGGAAACAGCTTCTTTCTACATGCAACCTACAGAATGCCTGGAAACTGCATCTCTCTACACCCAGGTAACAGAACTCCCGTAAGCCGCTTCTGCTATACTCAGCACACGGAAAACCCGCATATAGCGAATGCCTAATTCCAGGCTTCAGAATACCAGTAAACAGCTGCTCTCTACACGAAAGATAGAGAACTGCTGCAAACTGTGTCTCCCTGCATCTAGTTAACAGAGCTACCCTAAGCTGTGTCTCCTACACTCAGGATACTGAAAACCCGCATATTGCGAATGCCAAGTCCATGACACAGAAGTAGGGTAAACTGCTTATCCTTATACCCAGATACAGAACTCCGAAATACTGCGTCTCTCTACCTCCAGTTTACACAGCTCCCTTGAGGTTCGTCTGTTACGCTTAGGCTACTCGAATCCCATATACAGCATATGCCTTCTCCCAGGCTACAGAACTCCTGGAAACGCTTCTCTCTACACCCAGGATACAGAACTCCTGAAAACTGCATCTCGCTACATCCAGGAGACAGAGCTCCCCTAAGCTGCTTATTGTACCCTCAGAATAAAGTAAATGCACATTTAGCGTATGCCTATTTCCAGGATACAGAATTCCCATAAACTGCTTTTCCCCACACCCAGATACAGAACTCCGGTAAACTGTGTCCTCTACATCCAGGTTACAGAACTCCCATATGCTGCGTCTGCTACACTCAAGCTACAGAAATCCCATATAGAGCGTATGTCTTCTCCCAGGCTGCAGAACTCTTGGAAACAGCTTCTTTCTACATGCAACCTACAGAACTCCTGGAAACTGCATCTCTCTACACCCAGGTAACAGAACTCCCTTAAGCTGCTTCTGCTACACTCAGCATTCAGAAAACCCGCATATAGCGAAAGCCTAATTCCAGGCTTCAGAATTCCAGTAAACAGCTCCGCTCTACACGAAAGATAGAGAACTGCTGCAAACTGTGTCTCCCTGCATCTAGTTAACAGAGCTACCCTAAGCTGTGTCTCCTACACTCAGGATACAGAAAACCCTCATATTGCGAATGCCAAAGCCATGACACAGAAGTAGGGTAAACTGCTTATTCCTATACACCAATACATAACTCTGGAATACTGCGTCTCTCTACCTCCAAGATACAGAGCTCCCTTGAGGTTCGTCTGCTACGCTCAGGCTACAGGAATCCCATATACAGCGTATGCCTTTTCCCATTCAACAGAACTCTTGGGAACTGCTTCTCTCTACACCCAGGATACAGAACTCCTGAAAACTGCATCTCGCTACATCCAGGAGACAGAGCTCCCATAAGCTGCTTATTGTACCCTCATTGTAAATTAAATGCACATTTTGCGTATGCCTATTTCCAGGATACAGAATTCCCATAAACAGCTATTCCCCACACCCAGATACAGAACTCAGGTAAACTGTGTCTCTCTACATCCAGGTTACAGACTCCCATATGCTGCGTCTGCTACACTCAAGCTACAGAAATCCCATATACAGCTTATGCTGCGTCTGCTACACTCAAGCTACAGAAATCCCATATAGAGCGTATGTCTTCTCCCAGGCTTCAGAACTCTTGGAAACAGCTTCTTTCTACATGCAACCTACAGAATGCCTGGAAACTGCATCTCTCTACACCCAGGTAACAGAACTCCCGTAAGCCGCTTCTGCTATACTCAGCATACGGAAAACCCGCATATAGCGAATGCCTAATTCCAGGCTTCAGAATACCAGTAAACAGCTGCTCTCTACACGAAAGATAGAGAACTGCTGCAAACTGTGTCTCCCTGCATCTAGTTAACAGAGCTACCCTAAGCTGTGTCTCCTACACTCAGGATACTGAAAACCCGCATATTGCGAATGCCAAGTCCATGACACAGAAGTACTGTACACTGCTTATCCTTATACCCCGATACAGAACTCCGAAATACTGCGTCTCTCTACCTCCAGTTTACACAGCTCCCTTGAGGTTCGTCTGTTACGCTTAGGCTACTCGAATCCCATATACAGCATATGCCTTCTCCCAGGCTACAGAACTACTGGAAACGCTTCTCTCTACACCCAGGATACAGAACTCCTGAAAACTGCATCTCGTTACATCCAGGAGACAGAGCTCCCCTAAGCTGCTTATTGTACCCTCAGAATAAAGTAAATGCACATTTAGCGTATGCCTATTTCCAGGATACAGAATTCCCATAAACTGCTTTTCCCCACACCCAGATACAGAACTCCGGTAAACTGTGTTCTCTACATCCAGGTTACAGAACTCCCATATGCTGCGTCTGCTACACTCAAGCTACAGAAATCCCATATAGAGCGTATGTCTTCTCCCAGGCTTCAGAACTCTTGGAAACAGCTTCTTTCTACATGCAACCTACAGAACTCCTGGAAACTGCATCTCTCTACACCCAGGTAACAGAACTCCCGTAAGCCGCTTCTGCTATACTCAGCATACAGAAAACCCGCATATAGCAAAAGCCTAATTCCAGGCTTCAGAATTCCAGTAAACAGCTCCTCTCTACTCCAAGGATAGAGAACTGCTGCAGATTGAATCTCCCTACATCTACTTAACAGAGCTACCCTAAGCTGTGTCTTCTACACTCCCAATACAGAACACCCACATATTTCGAATGCCAAAGCCATGACACAGAAGTACAGTAAACTGCTTATTCCTATACACCGATACAGAACTCTGGAATACTGCGTCTCTCTACCTCCAGGTTACAGAGCTCCCTTGAGTTGCGTGTGCTACACTCAGGCTACAGGAATCCCATATGCAGCATATGCCTACTCCCAGGCTACAGAACTCTTGGAAACTGCTTCTCCCTACACCCAGGATACAGAATTCCTGAAAACTAAATCTGGTTACATCCAGGAGACAGAGCTCCCGTAAGCTGCTTATCCTATACTCAGGGAACAGTAAGTGCACATTTTGCGTATGCCTATTTCCATTATACAGAATTCCCATAAACTGCTTTACCCTACACCCAGATACAGAACTCCGGTAAACTGTGTTCTCTACATCCAGGTTACAGAACTCCCATATGCTGCGTCTGCTACATTCAAGCTACAGAAATCCCATATACAGCATATGCCTTCTCCCAGGCTGCAGAACTCTTGGAAACAGCTTCTTTCTACATGCAACCTACAGAACTCCTGGAAACTGCATCTGTCTACACCCAGGTAACAGAACTCCCGTAAGCCGCTTCTGCTATACTCAGCATACAGAAAACCCGCATATAGCGAAAGCCTAATTCCAGGCTTCAGAATTCCAGTAAACAGCTCCTCTCTATACCAAGGATAGAGAACTGCTGCAAACTGCGTCTCCCTACATCTAGTTAACAGAGCTACCCTAAGCTGTGTCTCCTATACTCAGGATTCAGAACACCCACATACTGCGAATGCCAAATGCACAGCACAGAAGTACTGTACCCTGCTTATTCCTATACCCAGATACAAAACTCCGGAATACTGCGTCTCTCTACCTCCAGGTTACAGAGCTCCCTTGAGTTGCGTGTGCTACCCTCAGGCTACAGGAATCCCATATACAGCATATGCCTACTCCCAGGCTACAGAACTCTTGGAAACTGCTTCTCCCTACACCCAGGATACAGAATTCCTGAAAACTAAATCTGGCTACATCCAGGAGACAGAGCTCCCGTAAGCTGCTTATCCTATACTCAGGGAACAGTAAGTGTACATTTTGCGTATGCCTATTTCCATTAGACAGAATTCCCATAAACTGCTTTACCCTACACCCAGATACAGAACTCCGGTAAACTGTGTTCTCTACATCCAGGTTACAGAACTCCCATATGCTGCGTCTGCTACATTCAAGCTACAGAAATCCCATATACAGCGTATGCCTTCTCCCAGGCTTCAGAACTCTTGGAAACAGCTTCTTTCTACATGCAACCTACAGAACTCCTGGAAACTGCATCTCTCTACACCCAGGTAACAGAACTCCCGTAAGCCGCTTCTACTATACTCAGCATACAGAAAACACGTATATAGCGAATGCCTAATTCCAGGCTTCAGAATTCCAGTAAACAGCTCCTCTCTACATGAAAGATAGAGAACTGCTGCAAACTGTGTCTCCCTGCATCTAGTTAACAGAGCTACCCTAAGCTGTGTCTCCTACACTCAGGATACAGAAAACCCGCATATTGCGAATGCCAAGTCCATGACACAGAAGTAGGGTAAACTGCTTATCCCTATACCCTGATACAGAACTCCGAAATACTGCGTCTCTCTACCTCCAGTTTACACAGCTCCCTTGAGGTTCGTCTGTTACGCTTAGGCTACTCGAATCCCATATACAGCATATGCCTTCTCCCAGGCAACAGAACTCCTGGAAACACTTCTCTCTACACCCAGGATACAGAAATCCTGAAAACTGCATCTCCCTGCATCCAGGAGACAGAGCTCCCAAAAGCTGCTTATTGTACCCTCAGGGTAATTTAAATGCACATTTAGCGTATGCCTATTTCCAGGATACAGAATTCCCAGAAACTGCTTTTCCCCACACCCAGATACAGAACTCCGGTAAACTCTGTTCTCTACATCCAGGTTACAGAACTCCCATATGCTGCGTCTGTTACACTCAAGCTACAGAAATCCCATATAGAGCGTATGTCTTCTCCCAGGCTTCAGAACTCTTGGAAACAGCTTCTTTCTACATGCAACCTACAGAACTCCTGGAAACTGCATCTCTCTACACCCAGGTAACAGAACTCCCGTAAGCCGCTTCTGCTATACTCAGCATACAGAAAACCCGCATATAGCGAAAGCCTAATTCCAGGCTTCAGAATTCCAGTAAACAGCTCCTCTCTACACGAAAGATACAGAACTGCTGCAAACTGTGTCTCCCTGCATCTAGTTAACAGAGCTACCCTAAGCTGTGTCTTCTACACTCACGATACGGAACACCCACATATTGCGAATGCCAAAGCCATGACACAGAAGTACTGTAAACTGCTTATTCCTATACCCCGATACAGAACTCTGGAATACTGCGTCTCTCTACCTCCAAGTCACAGAGCTCCCTTGAGGTTCGTCTGCTACGCTCAGGCTACAGGAATCCCATATACAGCGTATGCCTTTTCCCATTCAACAGAACACTTGGGAACTGCTTCTCTCTACACCCAGGATACAGAACTCCTGAAAACTGCATCTCGCTACATCCAGGAGACAGAGCTCCCGTAAGCTGCTTATTGTACCCTCATTGTAAATTAAATGCACATTTTGCGTATGCCTATTTCGAGGATACAGAATTCCCATAAACAGCTTTACCCCACATCCTAATACAGAACTCAGGTAAACTGTGTCTCTCTACATCCAGGTTACAGAACTCCCATATGCTGCGTCTGCTACACTCAAGCTACAGAAATCCCATATACAGCTTATGCTGCGTCTGCTACACTCAAGCTACAGAAATCCCATATAGAGCGTATGTCTTCTCCCAGGCTTCAGAACACTTGGAAACAGCTTCTTTCTACATGCAACCTACAGAACTCCTGGAAACTGCATCTCTCTACACCCAGGTAACAGAACTCCCTTAAGCTGCTTCTGCTACACTCAGCATTCAGAAAACCCGCATATAGCGAAAGCCTAATTCCAGGCTTCAGAATTCCAGTAAACAGCTCTTCTCTACACCAAGGATAGAGAACTGCTGCAAACTGCGTCTCCCTACATCTAGTGAACAGAGCTACCCTAAGCTGTGTCTCCTATACTCAGGATTCAGAACACCCACATACTGTGAATGCCAAATTCACAGCACAGAAGTACTGTACACTGCTTATGCCTATACCCAGATACAAAACTCCGGAATACTGCGTCTCTCTACCTCCAGGTTACAGAGCTCCCTTGAGTTGCGTGTGCTACACTCAGGCTACAGGAATCCCATATACAGCATATGCCTACTCCCAGGCTACAGAACTCTTGGAAACTGCTTCTCCCTACACCAAGGATACAGAATTCCTGAAAACTCAATCTGGCTACATCCAGGAGACAGAGCTCCCGTAAGCTGCTTATCCTATACTCAGGGACCAGTAAGTGCACATTTTGCGTATGCCTATTTCCATTATACAGAATTCGCATAAACTGCTTTACCCTACACCCAGATACAGAACTACGGTAAACTGTGTTCTCTACATCCAGGTTATAGAACTCCCATATGCTGCGTCTGCTATATTCAAGCTACAGAAATCCCATATACAGCATATGCCTTCTCCCAGGCTGCAGAACTCTTGGAAACAGCTTCTTTCTACATGCAACCTACAGAACTCCTGGAAACTGCATCTGTCTACACCCAGGTAACAGAACTCCCGTAAGCCGCTTCTGCTATACTCAGCATACAGAAAACCCGCATATAGCGAAAGCCTAATTCCAGGCTTCAGAATTCCAGTAAACTGCTCCTCTCTATACCAAGGATAGAGAACTAATGCAAACTGCGTCTCCCTACATCTAGTTAACAGAGCTACCCTAAGCTGTGTCTCCTATACTCAGGATTCAGAACACCCACATACTGCGAATGCCAAATGCACAGCACAGAAGTACTGTACACTGCTTATTCCTATACCCAGATACAAAACTCCAGAATACTGCGTCTCTCTACCGCCAGGTTACAGAGCTCCCTTGAGTTGCGTGTGCTACACTCAGGCTACAGGAATCACATATACAGCATATGCCTACTCCCAGGCTACAGAACTCTTGGAAACTGCTTCTCCCTACACCCAGGATACAGAATTCCTGAAAACTAAATCTGGCTACATCCAGGAGACAGCGCACCCGTTAGCTGCTTATTGTACCCTCAGGGTAAAGTTAAAGCACATTTAGCGTATGCCTATTTCCATTATACAGAATTCGCATAAACTGCTTTTCCCCACACCCAGATACAGAACTCCGGTAAACTCTGTTCTCTCCATCCAGGTTACAGAACTCCCATATGCTGCGTCTGCTACACTCAAGCTACAGAAATCCCATATAGAGCGTATGTCTTCTCCCAGGCTTCAGAACACTTGGAAACAGCTTCTTTCTACATGCAACCTACAGAATGCCTGGAAACTGCATCTCTCTACACCCAGGTAACAGAACTCCCGTAAGCTGCTTCTGCTATACTCAGCATACAGAAAACCCGCATATAGCGAATGCCTAATTCCAGGCTTCAGAATACCAGTAAACAGCTGCTCTCTACACAAAACATAGAGAACTGCTGCAAACTGTGTCTCCCTGCATCTAGTTAACAGAGCTACCCTAAGCTGTGTCTCCTACACTCAGGATACAGAAAACCCGCATATTGCGAATGCCAAGTCCATGACACAGAAGTAGGGTAAACTGCTTATCCCTATACCCCGATACAGAACTCTGAAAATCTGCGTCTCTCTACCTCCAGTTTACACAGCTCCCTTGAGGTTCGTCTGTTACACTTAGGCTACTCGAATCCCATATACAGCATATGCCTTCTCCCAGGCTACAGAACTCCTGGAAACGCTTCTCTCTACACCCAGGATACAGAACTCCTGAAAACTGCATCTCGCTACATCCAGGAGACAGAGCTCCCGTAAGCTGCTTATTGTACCCTCATTGTAAAGTAAATGCACATTTAGCGTATGCCTATTTCCAGGATACAGAATTCCCATAAACTGCTTTTCCCCACACCCAGATACAGAACTCCGGTAAACTGTGTTCTCTACATCCAGGTTACAGAACTCCCATATGCTATGTCTGCTACACTCAAGCTACAGAAATCCCATATAGAGCGTATATCTTCTCCCAGGCTTCAGAACTCTTGGAAACAGCTTCTCTCTACATGCAACCTACAGAATGCCTGGAAACTGCATCTCTCTACACCCAGGTAACAGAACTCCCGTAAGCCGCTTCTGCTATACTCAGCATACAGAAAACCCGCATATAGCGAATGCCTAATTCCAGGCTTCAGAATACCAGTAAACAGCTGCTCTCTACACGAAAGATAGAGAACTGCTGCAAACTGTGTCTCCCTGCATCTAGTTAACAGAGCTACCCTAAGCTGTGTCTTCTACACTCACGATACGGAACACCCACATATTGTGAATGCCAAGTCCATGACACAGAAGTACTGTAAACTGCTTATTCCTATACCCCGATACAGAACTGTGGAATACTGCGTCTCTCTACCTCCAAGTTACAGAGCTCCCTTGAGGTTTGTCTGCTACGCTCAGGCTACAGGAATCCCATATACAGCGTATGCCTTTTCCCATTCAACAGAACTCTTGGGAACTACTTCTCTCTACACCCAGGATACAGAACTCCTGAAAACTGCATCTCGCTACATCCAGGAGACAGAGCTCCCGTAAGCTGCTTATTGTACCCTCATTGTAAATTAAATATACATTTTGCGTATGCCTATTTCGAGGATACAGAATTCCCATAAACAGCTTTACCCCACATCCTAATACAGAACTCAGGTAAACTGTGTATCTCGACATCCAGGTTACAGAACTCCCATATGCTACGTCTGCTACACTCAAGCTACAGAAATCCCATATAGAGCGTATGTCTTCTCCCAGGCTTCAGAACTCTTGGAAATAGCTTCTTTCTACATGCAACCTACAGAACTCCTGGAAACTGCATCTCTCTACACCCAGGTAACAGAACTCCCTTAAGCTGCTTCTGCTACACTCAGCATTCAGAAAACCCGCATATAGCGAAAGCCTAATTCCAGGCTTCAGAATTCCAGTAAACAGCTCCTCTCTACACGAAAGATACAGAACTGCTGCAAACTGCATCTCCCTACATCTAGTTAACAGAGCTACCCTAAGCTGTGTCTCCTATACTCAGGATTCAGAACACCCACATACTGCGAATGCCAAATGCACAACACAGAAGTACTGTACACTGCTTATTCCTATACCCAGATACAAAACTCCGGAATTCTGCGTCTCTCTACCTCCAGGTTACAGAGCACCCTTGAGTTGCGTGTGCTACACTCAGGCTACAGGAATCCCATATACAGCATATGCCTACTCCCAGGCTACAGAACTCTTGGAAACTGCTTCTCCCTACACCCAGGATACAGAAATCCTGAAAACTAAATCTGGCTACATCCAGGAGACAGTGCTCCCATAAGCTGCTTATTCTACACTCATTGTAAAGTAAATGCACATTTAGCGTATGCCTATTTCCAGGATACAGAATTCCCATAAACTGCTTTACCCCACACCCAGATACAGAACTCCGGTACACAGTGTTCTCTACATCCAGGTTACAGAACTCCCATATGCTGCGTCTGCTACATTCAAGCTACAGAAATTCCATATACAGCGTATGCTTTCTCCCAGGATTCAGAACTCTTGGAAACAGCTTCTTTCTACATGCAACCTACAGAATGCCTGGAAACTGCATCTCTCTACACCCAGGTAACAGAACTCGCTTAAGCTGCTTCTGCTACACTCAGCATTCAGAAAACCCGCATATAGCGAAAGCCTAATTCCAGGCTTCAGAATTCCAGTAAACAGCTCCTCTCTACACCAAGGATAGAGAACTGCTGCAAACTGCGTCTCCCTACTTCTAGTTAACAGAGCTACCCTAAGCTGTGTCTCCTATACTCATGATTCAGAACACCCACATATTGCGAATGCCAAATGCACAACACAGAAGTACTGTACACTGCTTATTCCTATACCCAGATACAAAACTCCGGAATGCTCTGTCTCTCTATCTCCAGGTTACAGAGCTCCCTTGAGTTGCGTGTGCTACACTCAGGCTACAGGAATCCCATATACAGCATATGCCTACTCCTAGGCTACAGAACTCTTGGAAACTGCTTCTCCCTACACCCAGGATACAGAATTCCTGAAAACTAAATCTGGCTACATCCAGGAGACAGAGCTCCCGTAAGCTGCTTATCCTATACTCAGGGACCAGTAAGTGCACATTTTGCGTATGCCTATTTCCATTATACAGAATTCGCATAAACTGCTTTACCCTACACCCAGATACAGAAATCCGGTAAACTGTGTTCTCTACATCCAGGTTACAGAACTCCCATATGCTGTGTCTGCTACATTCAAGCTACAGAAATTCCATATACAGCGTATGCTTTCTCCCAGGCTGCAGAACTCTTGGAAACAGCTTCTTTCTACATGCAACCTACAGAACTCCTGGAAACTGCATCTCTCTACACCCAGGTAACAGAACTCCCGTAAGCCGCTTCTGCTATACTCAGCATACAGAAAACCCGCATATAGCGAATGCCTAATTCCAGGCTTCAGAATACCAGTAAACAGCTGCTCTCTACACGAAAGATAGAGAACTGCTGCAAACTGTGTCTCCCTGCATCTAGTTAACAGAGCTACCCTAAGCTGTGTCTCCTACACTCAGGATACAGAAAACCCGCATATTGCGAATGCGAAATCCATGACACAGAAGTAGGGTAAACTGCTTATCCCTATACCCCGATAGAGAACTTCGAAATACTGCGTCTCTCTACCTCCAGTTTACACAGCTCCCTTGAGGTTCGTCTGTTACGCTTAGGCTACTCGAATCCCATATACAGCATATGCTTTCTCCCAGGCTACAGAACACCTGGAAACGCTTCTCTCTACACCCAGGATACAGAAATCCTGAAAACTGCATCGTGCTACATCCAGGAGACAGAGCTCCCGTAAGCTGCTTATTGTACCCTCATTGTAAAGTAAATGCACATTTAGCGTATGCCTATTTCCAGGATACAGAATTCCCATAAACTGCTTTTCCCCACACCCAGATACAGAACTCCGGTAAACTGTGTTCTCTACATCCAGGTTACAGAACTCCCATATGCTGCGTCTGCTACACTCAAGCTACAGAAATCCCATATAGTGCATATATCTTCTCCCAGGCTTCAGAACTCTTGGAAACAGCTTCTTTCTACATGCAACCTACAGAATGCCTGGAAACTGCATCTCTCTACACCCAGGTAACAGAACTCCCGTAAGCCGCTTCTGCTATACTCAGCATACAGAAAACCCGCATATAGCGAATGCCTAATTCCAGGCTTCAGAATACCAGTAAACAGCTGCTCTCTACACAAAAGATAGAGAACTGCTGCAAACTGTGTCTCCCTGCATCTAGTTAACAGAGCTACCCTAAGCTGTGTCTCCTACACTCAGGATACAGAAAACCCGCATATTGCGAATGCCATGTCCATGACACAGAAGTAGGGTAAACTGCTTATCCCTATACCCCGATAGAGAACTCGGAAATACTGCGTCTCTCTACCTCCAGTTTACACAGCTCCCTTGAGGTTCGTCTGTTACACTTAGGCTACTCGAATCCCATATACAGCATATGCCTTCTCCCAGGCAACAGAACTCCTGGAAACGCTTCTCTCTACACCCAGGATACAGAACTCCTGAAAACTGCATCTCGCTACATCCAGGAGACAGAGCTCCCGTAAGCTGCTTATTGTACCCTCATTGTAAAGTAAATGCACATTTAGCGTATGCCTATTTCCAGGATACAGAATTCCCATAAACTGCTCTTCCCCACACCCAGATACAGAACTCCGGTAAACTGTGTTCTCTACATCCAGGTTACAGAACTGCCATATGCTGCGTCTGCTACATTCAAGCTACAGAAATTCCATATACAGCGTATGCTTTCTCCCAGGCTTCAGAACTCTTGGAAACAGCTTCTTTCTACATGCAACCTACAGAACTCCTGGAAACTGCATCTCTCTACACCCAGGTAACAGAAGGCCAGCAAGCTGCTTCTGCTATACTCAGCATACAGAAAACCCGCATATATATAGCGAATGCCTAATTCCAGGCTTCAGAATACCAGTAAACAGCTGCTCTCTACACGAAAGATAGAGAACTGCTGCAAACTGTGTCTCCCTGCATCTAGTTAACAGAGCTACCCTAAGCTGTGTCTCCTACACTCAGGATACAGAAAACCCGCATAATCCGAATGCCAAGTCCATGACACAGAAGTAGGGTAAACTGCTTATCCCTATACCCCGATACAGAACTCCGAAATACTGCGTCTCTCTACCTCCAGTTTACACAGCTCCCTTGAGGTTCGTCTGTTACACTTAGGCTACTCGAATCCCATATACAGCATATGCCTTCTCCCAGGCAACAGAACTCCTGGAAACGCTTCTCTCTACACCCAGGATACAGAACTCCTGAAAACTGCATCTCGCTACATCCAGGAGACAGAGCTCCCGTAAGCTGCTTATTGTACCCTCATTGTAAAGTAAATGCACATTTAGCGTATGCCTATTTCCAGGATACAGAATTCCCATAAACTGCTTTTCCCCACACCCAGATACAGAACTCCGGTAAACTCTGTTCTCTACATCCAGGTTACAGAACTCCCTTAAGCTGCTTCTGCTGCACTCAGCACTCAGAAAACCCGCATATAGCAAAAGCCTAATTCCAGGCTTCAGAATTCCAGTAAACAGCTGCTCTCTACACGAAAGATAGAGAACTGCTGCAAACTGTGTCTCCCTGCATCTAGTTAACAGAGCTACCCTAAGCTGTGTCTTCTACACTCACGATACGGAACACCCACATATTGCGAATGCCAAAGCCATGACACAGAAGTACTGTAAACTGCTTATCCCTATACCCCGATACAGAACTCCGAAATACTGCGTCTCTCTACCTCCAGTTTACACAGCTCCCTTGAGGTTCGTCTGCTACGCTCAGGCTACAGGAATCCCATATACAGCGTATGCCTTTTCCCATTCAACAGAACTCTTGGGAACTGATTCTCTCTACACCCAGGATACAGAAATCCTGAAAACTGCATCTCGCTACATGCAGGAGACAGAGCTCCCATAAGCTGCTTATTATACCCTCAGGGTACAGTAAACACACATTTAGCGTATGCCAATTTCCAAGATATAGAATTCCCATAAACTGCTTTTCCCCACACCCAGATACAGAACTCCGGTAAACTGTGTTCTCTACATCCAGGTTACAGAACTCCCATATGCTGCGTCTGCTACATTCAAGCTACAGAAATCCCATATACAGCGTATGCATTCTCCCAGGATGCAGAACTCTTGGAAACAGCTTCTTTCTACATGCAACCTACGGAACTCCTGGAAACTGCATCTCTCTACACCCAGGTCACAGAACTCCTGTAAGCCGCTTCTGCTATACTCAGCATACAGAAAACCCGCATATAGCGAATGCCTAATTCCAGGCTTCAGAATACCAGTAAACAGCTCCTCTCTACACGAAAGATAGAGAACTGCTGCAAACTGTGTCTCCCTGCATCTAGTTAACAGAGCTACCCTAAGCTGTGTCTCCTACACTCAGGATACAGAAAACCCGCATATTGCGAATGCCAAGTCCATGACACAGAAGTAGGGTAAACTGCTTATCCTTATACCCCGATACAGAACTCCGAAATACTGCGTCTCTCTACCTCCAGTTTACACAGCTCCCTTGAGGTTCGTCTGTTACGCTTAGGCTACTCGAATCCCATATACAACATATGCCTTCTCCCAGGCTACAGAACTCCTGGAAACGCTTCTCTCTACACCCAGGATACAGAACTCCTGAAAACTGCATCTCGCTACATCCAAGAGACAGAGCTCCCGTAAGCTGCTTATTGTACCCTCATTGTAAAGTAAATGCACATTTAGCGTATGCCTATTTCCAGGATACAGAATTCCCATAAACTGCTTTTCCCCACACCCAGATACAGAACTCCGGGAAAACTGTGTTCTCTACATCCAGGTTACAGAACTCCCATATGCTGCGTCTGCTACACTCAAGCTACAGAAATCCCATATAGAGCGTATATCTTCTCCCAGGCTTCAGAACTCTTGGAAACAGCTTCTTTCTACATGCAACCTACAGAATGCCTGGAAACTGCATCTCTCTACACCCAGGTAACAGAACTCCCTTAAGCCGCTTCTGCTATACTCAGCATACAGAAAACCCGCATATAGCGAATGCCTAATTCCAGGCTTCAGAATACCAGTAAACAGCTCCTCTCTACACGAAAGATAGAGAACTGCTGCAAACTGTGTCTCCCTGCATCTAGTTAACAGAGCTACCCTAAGCTGTGTCTCCTACACTCAGGATACAGAAAACCCGCATATTGCGAATGCCAAGTGCATGACACAGAAGTAGGGTAAACTGCTTATCCCTATACCCCGATAGAGAACTCCGAAATACTGCGTCTCCCTACCTCCAGTTTATGAAGCTCCCTTGAGGTTCGTCTGTTACACTTAGGCTACTCGAATCCCATATGCAGCATATGCCTTCTCCCAGGCAACAGAACTCCTGGAAACGCTTCTCTCTACACCCTGGATACAGAACTCCTGAAATCGGCATCTCGCTACATCCAGGAAACAGAGCTCCCGTAAGCTGCTTATTGTACCCTCATTGTAAAGTAAATGCACATTTAGCGTATGCCTATTTCCAGGATACAGAATTCCCATAAACTGCTTTTCCCCACACCCAGATACAGAACTCCGGTAAACTCTGTTCTCTACATCCAGGTTACAGAACTCCCTTAAGCTGCTTCTGCTACACTCAGCACTCAGGAAACCCGCATATAGCAAAAGCCTAATTCCAGGCTTCAGAATACCAGTAAACAGCTGCTCTCTACACGAAAGATAGAGAACTGCTGCAAACTGTGTCTCCCTGCATCTAGTTAACAGAGCTACCCTAAGCTGTGTCTTCTACACTCAGGATACAGAAAACCTGCATATTGCGAATGCGAAATCCATGACACAGAAGTAGGGTAAACTGCTTATCCCTATACCCCGATACAGAACTCCGAAATACTGCGTCTCTCTACCTCCAGTTTACACAGCTCCCTTGAGGTTCGTCTGTTACGCTTAGGCTACTCGAATCCCATATACAGCATATGCCTTCTCCCAGGCTACAGAACTCCTGGAAACGCTTCTCTCTACACCCAGGATACAGAACTCCTGAAAACTGCATCTCGCTACATCCAAGAGACAGAGCTCCCGTAAGCTGCTTATTGTACCCTCATTGTAAAGTAAACGCACATTTAGCGTATGCCTATTTCCAGGATACAGAATTCCCATAAACTGCTTTTCCCCACACCCAGATACAGAACTCCGGTAAACTGTGTTCTCTACATCCAGGTTACAGAACTCCCATATGCTGCGTCTGCTACACTCAAGCTACAGAAATCCCATATAGAGCGTATATCTTCTCCCAGGCTTCAGAACTCTTGGAAACAGCTTCTTTCTACATGCAACCTACAGAATGCCTGGAAACTGCATCTCTCTACACCCAGGTAACAGAACTCCCGTAAGCCGCTTCTGCTATACTCAGCATACAGAAAACCCGCATATAGCGAATGCCTAATTCCAGGCTTCAGAATTCCAGTAAACAGCTCCTCTCTACACGAAAGATAGAGAACTGCTGCAAACTGTGTCTCCCTGCATCTAGTTAACAGAGCTACCCTAAGCTGTGTCTTCTACACTCACGATACGGAACACCCACATATTGCGAATGCCAAAGCCATGACACAGAAGTACTGTAAACTGCTTATTCCTATACCCCGATACAGAACTCTGGAATACTGCATCTCTGTACCTCCAAGTTACAGAGCTCCCTTGAGGTTCGTCTGCTACGCTCAGGCTACAGGAATCCCATATACAGCGTATGCCTTTTCCCATTCAACAGAACTCTTGGGAACTGATTCTCTCTACACCCAGGATACAGAAATCCTGAAAACTGCATCTCGCTACATGCAGGAGACAGAGCTCCCATAAGCTGCTTATTATACCCTCAGGGTACAGTAAACACACATTTAGCGTATGCCAATTTCCAGGATACAGAATTCCCATAAACTGCTTTTCCCCACACCCAGATACAGAACTCCGGTAAACTGTGTTCTCTACATCCAGGTTACAGAACTCCCATATGCTGCGTCTGCTACATTCAAGCTACAGAAATCCCATATACAGCGTATGCCTTCTCCCAGGCTGCAGAACTCTTGGAAACAGCTTCTTTCTACATGCAACCTACAGAACTCCTGGAAACTGCATCTCTCTACACCCAGGTAACAGAAGGCCAGCAAGCTGCTTCTGCTATACTCAGCATACAGAAAACCCGCATATAGCGAATGCCTAATTCCAGGCTTCAGAATACCAGTAAACAGCTCCTCTCTACACGAAAGATAGAGAACTGCTGCAAACTGTGTCTCCCTGCATCTAGTTAACAGAGCTACCCTAAGCTGTGTCTCCTACACTCAGGATACAGAAAACCCGCATATTGCGAATGCAAAATCCATGACACAGAAGTAGGGTAAACTACTTATCCTTGTACCCCGATACAGAACTCCGAAATACTGCGTCTCTCTACCTCCAGTTTACACAGCTCCCTTGAGGTTCGTCTGTTACACTTAGGCTACTCGAATCCCATATACAGCATATGCCTTCTCCCAGGCAACAGAAGTCCTGGAAACGCTTCTCTCTACACCCAGGATACAGAACTCCTGAAAACTGCATCTCGCTACATCCAAGAGACAGAGCTCCCGTAAGCTGCTTATTGTACCCTCATTGTAAAGTAAATGCACATTTAGCGTATGCCTATTTCCAGGATACAGAATTCCCATAAACTGCTTTTCCCCACACCCAGATACAGAACTCCGGTAAACTGTGTTCTCTACATCCAGGTTACAGAACTCCCATATGCTGCGTCTGCTACACTCAAGCTACAGAAATCCCATATAGAGCGTATATCTTCTCCCAGGCTTCAGAACTCTTGGAAACAGCTTCTTTCTACATGCAACCTACAGAATGCCTGGAAACTGCATCTCTCTACACCCAGGTAACAGAACTCCCGTAAGCCGCTTCTGCTATACTCAGCATACAGAAAACCCGCATATAGCGAATGCCTAATTCCAGGCTTCAGAATTCCAGTAAACAGCTCCTCTCTACACGAAAGATAGAGAACTGCTGCAAACTGTGTCTCCCTGCATCTAGTTAACAGAGCTACCCTAAGCTGTGTCTTCTACACTCACGATACGGAACACCCACATATTGCGAATGCCAAAGCCATGACACAGAAGTACTGTAAACTGCTTATTCCTATACCCCGATACAGAACTCTGGAATACTGCGTCTCTCTACCTCCAAGTTACAGAGCTCCCTTGAGGTTCGTCTGCTACGCTCAGGCTACAGGAATCCCATATACAGCGTATGCCTTTTCCCATTCAACAGAACTCTTGGGAACTGATTCTCTCTACACCCAGGATACAGAAATCCTGAAAACTGCATCTCGCTACATGCAGGAGACAGAGCTCCCATAAGCTGCTTATTATACCCTCAGGGTACAGTAAACACACATTTAGCGTATGCCAATTTCCAGGATACAGAATTCCCATAAACTGCTTTTCCCCACACCCAGATACAGAACTCCGGTAAACTCTGTTCTCTACATCCAGGTTACAGAACTCCCATATGCTGCGTCTGCTACATTCAAGCTACAGAAATCCCATATACAGCGTATGCCTTCTCCCAGGCTACAGAACGCTTGGAAACAGCTTCTTTCTACATGCAACCTACAGAACTCCTGGAATCTGCATCTCTCTACACCCAGGTAAAAGAAGGCCAGCAAGCTGCTTCTGCTATACTCAGCATACAGAAAACCCGCATATAGCAAAAGCCTAATTCCAGGCTTCAGAATACCAGTAAACAGTTGCTCTCTACACGAAAGATAGAGAACTGCTGCAAACTGTGTCTCCCTACATCTAGTTAACAGAGCTACCCTAAGCTGTGTCTCCTACACTCAGGATACAGAAAACCCGCATATTGCGAATGCGAAATCCATGACACAGAAGTAGGGTAAACTACTTATCCTTATACCCCGATACAGAACTCCGAAATACTGCGTCTCTCTACCTCCAGTTTACACAGCTCCCTTGAGGTTCCTCTGTTACGCTTAGGCTACTCGAATCCCATATACAGCATATGCCTTCTCCCAGGCTACAGAACTCCTGGAAACGCTTCTCTCTACACCCAGGATACAGAACTCCTGAAAACTGCATCTCGCTACATCCAAGAGACAGAGCTCCCGTAAGCTGCTTATTGTACCCTCATTGTAAAGTAAACGCACATTTAGCGTATGCCTATTTCCAGGATACAGAATTCCCATAAACTGCTTTTCCCCACACCCAGATACAGAACTCCGATAAACTGTGTTCTCTACATCCAGGTTACAGAACTCCCATATGCTGCGTCTGCTACACTCAAGCTACAGAAATCCCATATAGAGCGTATATCTTCTCCCAGGCTTCAGAACTCTTGGAAACAGCTTCTTTCTACATGCAACCTACAGAATGCCTGGAAACTGCATCTCTCTACACCCAGGTAACAGAACTCCCGTAAGCCGCTTCTGCTATACTCAGCATACAGAAAACCCGCATATAGCGAATGCCTAATTCCAGGATTCAGAATTCCAGTAAACAGCTCCTCTCTACACGAAAGATAGAGAACTGCTGCAAACTGTGTCTCCCTGCATCTAGTTAACAGAGCTACCCTAAGCTGTGTCTTCTACACTCACGATACGGAACACCCACATATTGCGAATGCCAAAGCCATGACACAGAAGTACTGTAAACTGCTTATTCCTATACCCCGATACAGAACTCTGGAATACTGCATCTCTGTACCTCCAAGTTACAGAGCTCCCTTGAGGTTCGTCTGCTACGCTCAGGCTACAGGAATCCCATATACAGCGTATGCCTTTTCCCATTCAACAGAACTCTTGGGAACTGATTCTCTCTACACCCAGGATACAGAAATCCTGAAAACTGCATCTCGCTACATGCAGGAGACAGAGCTCCCATAAGCTGCTTATTATACCCTCAGGGTACAGTAAACACACATTTAGCGTATGCCAATTTCCAGGATACAGAATTCCCATAAACTGCTTTTCCCCACACCCAGATACAGAACTCCGGTAAACTGTGTTCTCTACATCCAGGTTACAGAACTCCCATATGCTGCGTCTGCTACACTCAAGCTACAGAAATCCCATATAGAGCGTATACCTTCTCCCAGGCTTCAGAACTCTTGGAAACAGCTTCTTTCTACATGCAACCTACAGAATGCCTGGAAACTGCATAACTCTACACCCAGGTAACAGAACTCCCGTAAGCCGCTTCTGCTATACTCAGCATACAGAAAACCCGCATATAGCGAATGCCTAATTCCAGGCTTCAGAATTCCAGTAAACAGCTCCTCTCTACACGAAAGATAGAGAACTGCTGCAAACTGTGTCTCCCTGCATCTAGTTAACAGAGCTACCCTAAGCTGTGTCTTCTACACTCACGATACGGAACACCCACATATTGCGAATGCCAAAGCCATGACACAGAAGTACTGTAAACTGCTTATTCCTATACCCCGATACAGAACTCTGGAATACTGCGTCTCTCTACCTCCAAGTTACAGAGCTCCCTTGAGGTTCGTCTGCTACGCTCAGGCTACAGGAATCCCATATACAGCGTATGCCTTTTCCCATTCAACAGAACTCTTGGGAACTGATTCTCTCTACACCCAGGATACAGAAATCCTGAAAACTGCATCTCGCTACATGCAGGAGACAGAGCTCCCATAAGCTGCTTATTATACCCTCAGGGTACAGTAAACACACATTTAGCGTATGCCAATTTCCAGGATACAGAATTCCCATAAACTGCTTTTCCCCACACCCAGATACAGAACTCCGGTAAACTGTGTTCTCTACATTCAGGTTACAGAACTCCCATATGCTGCGTCTGCTACATTCAAGCTACAGAAATCCCATATACAGCGTATGCCTTCTCCCAGGCTGCAGAACTCTTGGAAACAGCTTCTTTCTACATGCAACCTACAGAACTCCTGGAAACTGCATCTCTCTACACCCAGGTAACAGAAGGCCAGCAAGCTGCTTCTGCTATACTCAGCATACAGAAAACCCGCATATAGCGAATGCCTAATTCCAGGCTTCAGAATACCAGTAAACAGTTGCTCTCTACACGAAAGATAGAGAACTGCTGCAAACTGTGTCTCCCTGCATCTAGTTAACAGAGCTACCCTAAGCTGTGTCTCCTACACTCAGGATACAGAAAACCCGCATATTGCGAATGCAAAATCCATGACACAGAAGTAGGGTAAACTACTTATCCTTATACCCCGATACAGAACTCCGAAATACTGCGTCTCTCTACCTCCAGTTTACACAGCTCCCTTGAGGTTCGTCTGTTACACTTAGGCTACTCGAATCCCATATACAGCATATGCCTTCTCCCAGGCAACAGAAGTCCTGGAAACGCTTCTCTCTACACCCAGGATACAGAACTCCTGAAAACTGCATCTCGCTACATCCAAGAGACAGAGCTCCCGTAAGCTGCTTATTGTACCCTCATTGTAAAGTAAATGCACATTTAGCGTATGCCTATTTCCAGGATACAGAATTCCCATAAACTGCTTTTCCCCACACCCAGATACAGAACTCCGGTAAACTGTGTTCTCTACATCCAGGTTACAGAACTCCCATATGCTGCGTCTGCTACACTCAAGCTACAGAAATCCCATATAGAGCGTATATCTTCTCCCAGGCTTCAGAACTCTTGGAAACAGCTTCTTTCTACATGCAACCTACAGAATGCCTGGAAACTGCATCTCTCTACACCCAGGTAACAGAACTCCCGTAAGCCGCTTCTGCTATACTCAGCATACAGAAAACCCGCATATAGCGAATGCCTAATTCCAGGCTTCAGAATTCCAGTAAACAGCTCCTCTCTACACGAAAGATAGAGAACTGCTGCAAACTGTGTCTCCCTGCATCTAGTTAACAGAGCTACCCTAAGCTGTGTCTTCTACACTCACGATACGGAACACCCACATATTGCGAATGCCAAAGCCATGACACAGAAGTACTGTAAACTGCTTATTCCTATACCCCGATACAGAACTCTGGAATACTGCGTCTCTCTACCTCCAAGTTACAGAGCTCCCTTGAGGTTCGTCTGCTACGCTCAGGCTACAGGAATCCCATATACAGCGTATGCCTTTTCCCATTCAACAGAACTCTTGGGAACTGATTCTCTCTACACCCAGGATACAGAAATCCTGAAAACTGCATCTCGCTACATGCAGGAGACAGAGCTCCCATAAGCTGCTTATTATACCCTCAGGGTACAGTAAACACACATTTAGCGTATGCCAATTTCCAGGATACAGAATTCCCATAAACTGCTTTTCCCCACACCCAGATACAGAACTCCGGTAAACTGTGTTCTCTACATCCAGGTTACAGAACTCCCATATGCTGCGTCTGCTACATTCAAGCTACAGAAATCCCATATACAGCGTATGCCTTCTCCCAGGCTGCAGAACGCTTGGAAACAGCTTCTTTCTACATGCAACCTACAGAACTCCTGGAAACTGCATCTCTCTACACCCAGGTAACAGAAGGCCAGCAAGCTGCTTCTGCTATACTCAGCATACAGAAAACCCGCATATAGCAAAAGCCTAATTCCAGGCTTCAGAATACCAGTAAACAGTTGCTCTCTACACGAAAGATAGAGAACTGCTGCAAACTGTGTCTCCCTACATCTAGTTAACAGAGCTACCCTAAGCTGTGTCTCCTACACTCAGGATACAGAAAACCCGCATATTGCGAATGCGAAATCCATGACACAGAAGTAGGGTAAACTACTTATCCTTATACCCCGATACAGAACTCCGAAATACTGCGTCTCTCTACCTCCAGTTTACACAGCTCCCTTGAGGTTCGTCTGTTACGCTTAGGCTACTCGAATCCCATATACAGCATATGCCTTCTCCCAGGCTACAGAACTCCTGGAAACGCTTCTCTCTACACCCAGGATACAGAACTCCTGAAAACTGCATCTCGCTACATCCAAGAGACAGAGCTCCCGTAAGCTGCTTATTGTACCCTCATTGTAAAGTAAACGCACATTTAGCGTATGCCTATTTCCAGGATACAGAATTCCCATAAACTGCTTTTCCCCACACCCAGATAGAGAACTCCGATAAACTGTGTTCTCTACATCCAGGTTACAGAACTCCCATATGCTGCGTCTGCTACACTCAAGCTACAGAAATCCCATATAGAGCGTATATCTTCTCCCAGGCTTCAGAACTCTTCGAAACAGCTTCTTTCTACATGCAACCTACAGAATGCCTGGAAACTGCATCTCTCTACACCCAGGTAACAGAACTCCCGTAAGCCGCTTCTGCTATACTCAGCATACAGAAAACCCGCATATAGCGAATGCCTAATTCCAGGCTTCAGAATTCCAGTAAACAGCTCCTCTCTACACGAAAGATAGAGAACTGCTGCAAACTGTGTCTCCCTGCATCTAGTTAACAGAGCTACCCTAAGCTGTGTCTTCTACACTCACGATACGGAACACCCACATATTGCGAATGCCAAAGCCATGACACAGAAGTACTGTAAACTGCTTATTCCTATACCCCGATACAGAACTCTGGAATACTGCATCTCTCTACCTCCAAGTTACAGAGCTCCCTTGAGGTTCGTCTGCTACGCTCAGGCTACAGGAATCCCATATACAGCGTATGCCTTTTCCCATTCAACAGAACTCTTGGGAACTGATTCTCTCTACACCCAGGATACAGAAATCCTGAAAACTGCATCTCGCTACATGCAGGAGACAGAGCTCCCATAAGCTGCTTATTATACCCTCAGGGTACAGTAAACACACATTTAGCGTATGCCAATTTCCAGGATACAGAATTCCCATAAACTGCTTTTCCCCACACCCAGATACAGAACTCCGGTAAACTGTGTTCTCTACATCCAGGTTACAGAACTCCCATATGCTGCGTCTGCTACACTCAAGCTACAGAAATCCCATATAGAGCGTATACCTTCTCCCAGGCTTCAGAACTCTTGGAAACAGCTTCTTTCTACATGCAACCTACAGAATGCCTGGAAACTGCATAACTCTACACCCAGGTAACAGAACTCCCGTAAGCCGCTTCTGCTATACTCAGCATACAGAAAACCCGCATATAGCGAATGCCTAATTCCAGGCTTCAGAATACCAGTAAACAGCTCCTCTCTACACGAAAGATAGAGAACTGCTGCAAACTGTGTCTCCCTGCATCTAGTTAACAGAGCTACCCTAAGCTGTGTCTCCTACACTCAGGATACAGAAAACCCGCATATTGCGAATGCGAAATCCATGACACAGAAGTACTGTAAACTGCTTATCCTTATACCCCGATACAGAACTCCAAAATACTGCGTCTCTCTACCTCCAGTTTACACAGCTCCCTTGAGGTTCGTCTGTTACGCTTAGGCTACTCGAATCCCATATACAGCATATGCCTTCTCCCAGGCTACAGAACTCCTGGAAATGCTTCTCTCTACACCCAGGATACAGAACTCCTGAAAACTGCATCTCGCTACATCCAAGAGACAGAGCTCCCGTAAGCTGCTTATTGTACCCTCATTGTAAAGTAAATGCACACTTAGCGTATGCCTATTTCCAGGATACAGAATTCCCATAAACTGCTTTTCCCCACACCCAGATACAGAACTCCGGTAAACTGTGTTATCTACATCCAGGTTACAGAACTCCCATATGCTGCGTCTGCTACATTCAAGCTACAGAAATCCCATATAGAGCGTATATCTTCTCCCAGGCTTCAGAACGCTTGGAAACAGCTTCTTTCTACATGCAACCTACAGAATGCCTGGAAACTGCATCTCTCTACACCCAGGTAACAGAACTCCCGTAAGCCGCTTCTGCTATACTCAGCATACAGAAAACCCGCATATAGCGAATGCCTAATTCCAGGCTTCAGAATACCAGTAAACAGCTCCTCTCTACACGAAAGATAGAGAACTGCTGCAAACTGTGTCTCCCTGCATCTAGTTAACAGAGCTACCCTAAGCTGTGTCTCCTACACTCAGGATACAGAAAACCCGCATATTGCGAATGCCAAGTGCATGACACAGAAGTAGGGTAAACTGCTTATCCCTATACCCCGATACAGAACTCCGAAATACTGCGTCTCTCTACCTCCAGTTTACACAGCTCCCTTGAGTTTCGTCTGTTACGCTTAGGCTACTCGAATCCCATATACAGCATATGCCTTCTCCC
Organism: Lepus europaeus; assembly: GCF_033115175.1. NCBI lineage: Eukaryota > Metazoa > Chordata > Mammalia > Lagomorpha > Leporidae > Lepus > Lepus europaeus. The sequence continues at coordinate 1,205,511 of NW_026909498.1, forward strand.
AGGCTACAGAACTCCTGGAAACGCTTCACTCTACACCCAGGATACAGAACTCCTGAAAACTGCATCTCGCTACATCCAAGAGACAGAGCTCCCGTAAGCTGCTTATTGTACCCTCATTGTAAAGTAAATGCACATTTAGCGTATGCCTATTTCCAGGATACAGAATTCCCATAAACTGCTTTTCCCCACACCCAGATACAGAACTCCGGTAAACTGTGTTCTCTACATCCAGGTTACAGAACTCCCATATGCTGCGTCTGCTACACTCAAGCTACAGAAATCCCATATAGAGCGTATATCTTCTCCCAGGCTTCAGAACTCTTGGAAACAGCTTCTTTCTACATGCAACCTACAGAACTCCTGGAAACTGCATCTCTCTACACCCAGGTAACAGAAGGCCAGCAAGCTGCTTCTGCTATACTCAGCATACAGAAAACCCGCATATAGCAAAAGCCTAATTCCAGGCTTCAGAATACCAGTAAACAGTTGCTCTCTACACGAAAGATAGAGAACTGCTGCAAACTGTGTCTCCCTGCATCTAGTTAACAGAGCTACCCTAAGCTGTGTCTCCTACACTCAGGATACAGAAAACCCGCATATTGCGAATGCGAAATCCATGACACAGAAGTAGGGTAAACTACTTATCCTTATACCCCGATACAGAACTCCGAAATACTGCGTCTCTCTACCTCCAGTTTACACAGCTCCCTTGAGGTTCGTCTGTTACGCTTAGGCTACTCGAATCCCATATACAGCATATGCCTTCTCCCAGGCAACAGAACTCCTGGAAACGCTTCTCTCTACACCCAGGATACAGAACTCCTGAAAACTGCATCTCGCTACATCCAAGAGACAGAGCTCCCGTAAGCTGCTTATTGTACCCTCATTGTAAAGTAAATGCACATTTAGCGTATGCCTATTTCCAGGATACAGAATTCCCATAAACTGCTTTTCCCCACACCCAGATACAGAACTCCGGTAAACTGTGTTCTCTACATCCAGGTTACAGAACTCCCATATGCTGCGTCTGCTACACTCAAGCTACAGAAATCCCATATAGAGCGTATATCTTCTCCCAGGCTTCAGAACTCTTGGAAACAGCTTCTTTCTACATGCAACCTACAGAATGCCTGGAAACTGCATCTCTCTACACCCAGGTAACAGAACTCCCGTAAGCCGCTTCTGCTATACTCAGCATACAGAAAACCCGCATATAGCGAATGCCTAATTCCAGGCTTCAGAATTCCAGTAAACAGCTCCTCTCTACACGAAAGATAGAGAACTGCTGCAAACTGTGTCTCCCTGCATCTAGTTAACAGAGCTACCCTAAGCTGTGTCTTCTACACTCACGATACGGAACACCCACATATTGCGAATGCCAAAGCCATGACACAGAAGTACTGTAAACTGCTTATTCCTATACCCCGATACAGAACTCTGGAATACTGCATCTCTCTACCTCCAAGTTACAGAGCTCCCTTGAGGTTCGTCTGCTACGCTCAGGCTACAGGAATCCCATATACAGCGTATGCCTTTTCCCATTCAACAGAACTCTTGGGAACTGATTCTCTCTACACCCAGGATACAGAAATCCTGAAAACTGCATCTCGCTACATGCAGGAGACAGAGCTCCCATAAGCTGCTTATTATACCCTCAGGGTACAGTAAACACACATTTAGCGTATGCCAATTTCCAGGATACAGAATTCCCATAAACTGCTTTTCCCCACACCCAGATACAGAACTCCGGTAAACTGTGTTCTCTACATCCAGGTTACAGAACTCCCATATGCTGCGTCTGCTACACTCAAGCTACAGAAATCCCATATAGAGCGTATATCTTCTCCCAGGCTTCAGAACTCTTGGAAACAGCTTCTTTCTACATGCAACCTACAGAATGCCTGGAAACTGCATAACTCTACACCCAGGTAACAGAACTCCCGTAAGCCGCTTCTGCTATACTCAGCATACAGAAAACCCGCATATAGCGAATGCCTAATTCCAGGCTTCAGAATTCCAGTAAACAGCTCCTCTCTACACGAAAGATAGAGAACTGCTGCAAACTGTGTCTCCCTGCATCTAGTTAACAGAGCTACCCTAAGCTGTGTCTTCTACACTCACGATACGGAACACCCACATATTGCGAATGCCAAAGCCATGACACAGAAGTACTGTAAACTGCTTATTCCTATACCCCGATACAGAACTCTGGAATACTGCGTCTCTCTACCTCCAAGTTACAGAGCTCCCTTGAGGTTCGTCTGCTACGCTCAGGCTACAGGAATCCCATATACAGCGTATGCCTTTTCCCATTCAACAGAACTCTTGGGAACTGATTCTCTCTACACCCAGGATACAGAAATCCTGAAAACTGCATCTCGCTACATGCAGGAGACAGAGCTCCCATAAGCTGCTTATTATACCCTCAGGGTACAGTAAACACACATTTAGCGTATGCCAATTTCCAGGATACAGAATTCCCATAAACTGCTTTTCCCCACACCCAGATACAGAACTCCGGTAAACTGTGTTCTCTACATTCAGGTTACAGAACTCCCATATGCTGCGTCTGCTACATTCAAGCTACAGAAATCCCATATACAGCGTATGCCTTCTCCCAGGCTGCAGAACTCTTGGAAACAGCTTCTTTCTACATGCAACCTACAGAACTCCTGGAAACTGCATCTCTCTACACCCAGGTAACAGAAGGCCAGCAAGCTGCTTCTGCTATACTCAGCATACAGAAAACCCGCATATAGCGAATGCCTAATTCCAGGCTTCAGAATACCAGTAAACAGTTGCTCTCTACACGAAAGATAGAGAACTGCTGCAAACTGTGTCTCCCTGCATCTAGTTAACAGAGCTACCCTAAGCTGTGTCTCCTACACTCAGGATACAGAAAACCCGCATATTGCGAATGCAAAATCCATGACACAGAAGTAGGGTAAACTACTTATCCTTATACCCCGATACAGAACTCCGAAATACTGCGTCTCTCTACCTCCAGTTTACACAGCTCCCTTGAGGTTCGTCTGTTACACTTAGGCTACTCGAATCCCATATACAGCATATGCCTTCTCCCAGGCAACAGAAGTCCTGGAAACGCTTCTCTCTACACCCAGGATACAGAACTCCTGAAAACTGCATCTCGCTACATCCAAGAGACAGAGCTCCCGTAAGCTGCTTATTGTACCCTCATTGTAAAGTAAATGCACATTTAGCGTATGCCTATTTCCAGGATACAGAATTCCCATAAACTGCTTTTCCCCACACCCAGATACAGAACTCCGGTAAACTGTGTTCTCTACATCCAGGTTACAGAACTCCCATATGCTGCGTCTGCTACACTCAAGCTACAGAAATCCCATATAGAGCGTATATCTTCTCCCAGGCTTCAGAACTCTTGGAAACAGCTTCTTTCTACATGCAACCTACAGAATGCCTGGAAACTGCATCTCTCTACACCCAGGTAACAGAACTCCCGTAAGCCGCTTCTGCTATACTCAGCATACAGAAAACCCGCATATAGCGAATGCCTAATTCCAGGCTTCAGAATTCCAGTAAACAGCTCCTCTCTACACGAAAGATAGAGAACTGCTGCAAACTGTGTCTCCCTGCATCTAGTTAACAGAGCTACCCTAAGCTGTGTCTTCTACACTCACGATACGGAACACCCACATATTGCGAATGCCAAAGCCATGACACAGAAGTACTGTAAACTGCTTATTCCTATACCCCGATACAGAACTCTGGAATACTGCGTCTCTCTACCTCCAAGTTACAGAGCTCCCTTGAGGTTCGTCTGCTACGCTCAGGCTACAGGAATCCCATATACAGCGTATGCCTTTTCCCATTCAACAGAACTCTTGGGAACTGATTCTCTCTACACCCAGGATACAGAAATCCTGAAAACTGCATCTCGCTACATGCAGGAGACAGAGCTCCCATAAGCTGCTTATTATACCCTCAGGGTACAGTAAACACACATTTAGCGTATGCCAATTTCCAGGATACAGAATTCCCATAAACTGCTTTTCCCCACACCCAGATACAGAACTCCGGTAAACTGTGTTCTCTACATTCAGGTTACAGAACTCCCATATGCTGCGTCTGCTACATTCAAGCTACAGAAATCCCATATACAGCGTATGCCTTCTCCCAGGCTGCAGAACTCTTGGAAACAGCTTCTTTCTACATGCAACCTACAGAACTCCTGGAAACTGCATCTCTCTACACCCAGGTAACAGAAGGCCAGCAAGCTGCTTCTGCTATACTCAGCATACAGAAAACCCGCATATAGCGAATGCCTAATTCCAGGCTTCAGAATACCAGTAAACAGTTGCTCTCTACACGAAAGATAGAGAACTGCTGCAAACTGTGTCTCCCTGCATCTAGTTAACAGAGCTACCCTAAGCTGTGTCTCCTACACTCAGGATACAGAAAACCCGCATATTGCGAATGCAAAATCCATGACACAGAAGTAGGGTAAACTACTTATCCTTATACCCCGATACAGAACTCCGAAATACTGCGTCTCTCTACCTCCAGTTTACACAGCTCCCTTGAGGTTCGTCTGTTACACTTAGGCTACTCGAATCCCATATACAGCATATGCCTTCTCCCAGGCAACAGAAGTCCTGGAAACGCTTCTCTCTACACCCAGGATACAGAACTCCTGAAAACTGCATCTCGCTACATCCAAGAGACAGAGCTCCCGTAAGCTGCTTATTGTACCCTCATTGTAAAGTAAATGCACATTTAGCGTATGCCTATTTCCAGGATACAGAATTCCCATAAACTGCTTTTCCCCACACCCAGATACAGAACTCCGGTAAACTGTGTTCTCTACATCCAGGTTACAGAACTCCCATATGCTGCGTCTGCTACACTCAAGCTACAGAAATCCCATATAGAGCGTATATCTTCTCCCAGGCTTCAGAACTCTTGGAAACAGCTTCTTTCTACATGCAACCTACAGAATGCCTGGAAACTGCATCTCTCTACACCCAGGTAACAGAACTCCCGTAAGCCGCTTCTGCTATACTCAGCATACAGAAAACCCGCATATAGCGAATGCCTAATTCCAGGCTTCAGAATTCCAGTAAACAGCTCCTCTCTACACGAAAGATAGAGAACTGCTGCAAACTGTGTCTCCCTGCATCTAGTTAACAGAGCTACCCTAAGCTGTGTCTTCTACACTCACGATACGGAACACCCACATATTGCGAATGCCAAAGCCATGACACAGAAGTACTGTAAACTGCTTATTCCTATACCCCGATACAGAACTCTGGAATACTGCGTCTCTCTACCTCCAAGTTACAGAGCTCCCTTGAGGTTCGTCTGCTACGCTCAGGCTACAGGAATCCCATATACAGCGTATGCCTTTTCCCATTCAACAGAACTCTTGGGAACTGATTCTCTCTACACCCAGGATACAGAAATCCTGAAAACTGCATCTCGCTACATGCAGGAGACAGAGCTCCCATAAGCTGCTTATTATACCCTCAGGGTACAGTAAACACACATTTAGCGTATGCCAATTTCCAGGATACAGAATTCCCATAAACTGCTTTTCCCCACACCCAGATACAGAACTCCGGTAAACTGTGTTCTCTACATCCAGGTTACAGAACTCCCATATGCTGCGTCTGCTACATTCAAGCTACAGAAATCCCATATACAGCGTATGCCTTCTCCCAGGCTGCAGAACGCTTGGAAACAGCTTCTTTCTACATGCAACCTACAGAACTCCTGGAAACTGCATCTCTCTACACCCAGGTAACAGAAGGCCAGCAAGCTGCTTCTGCTATACTCAGCATACAGAAAACCCGCATATAGCAAAAGCCTAATTCCAGGCTTCAGAATACCAGTAAACAGTTGCTCTCTACACGAAAGATAGAGAACTGCTGCAAACTGTGTCTCCCTACATCTAGTTAACAGAGCTACCCTAAGCTGTGTCTCCTACACTCAGGATACAGAAAACCCGCATATTGCGAATGCGAAATCCATGACACAGAAGTAGGGTAAACTACTTATCCTTATACCCCGATACAGAACTCCGAAATACTGCGTCTCTCTACCTCCAGTTTACACAGCTCCCTTGAGGTTCGTCTGTTACGCTTAGGCTACTCGAATCCCATATACAGCATATGCCTTCTCCCAGGCTACAGAACTCCTGGAAACGCTTCTCTCTACACCCAGGATACAGAACTCCTGAAAACTGCATCTCGCTACATCCAAGAGACAGAGCTCCCGTAAGCTGCTTATTGTACCCTCATTGTAAAGTAAACGCACATTTAGCGTATGCCTATTTCCAGGATACAGAATTCCCATAAACTGCTTTTCCCCACACCCAGATAGAGAACTCCGATAAACTGTGTTCTCTACATCCAGGTTACAGAACTCCCATATGCTGCGTCTGCTACACTCAAGCTACAGAAATCCCATATAGAGCGTATATCTTCTCCCAGGCTTCAGAACTCTTCGAAACAGCTTCTTTCTACATGCAACCTACAGAATGCCTGGAAACTGCATCTCTCTACACCCAGGTAACAGAACTCCCGTAAGCCGCTTCTGCTATACTCAGCATACAGAAAACCCGCATATAGCGAATGCCTAATTCCAGGCTTCAGAATTCCAGTAAACAGCTCCTCTCTACACGAAAGATAGAGAACTGCTGCAAACTGTGTCTCCCTGCATCTAGTTAACAGAGCTACCCTAAGCTGTGTCTTCTACACTCACGATACGGAACACCCACATATTGCGAATGCCAAAGCCATGACACAGAAGTACTGTAAACTGCTTATTCCTATACCCCGATACAGAACTCTGGAATACTGCATCTCTCTACCTCCAAGTTACAGAGCTCCCTTGAGGTTCTTCTGCTACGCTCAGGCTACAGGAATCCCATATACAGCGTATGCCTTTTCCCATTCAACAGAACTCTTGGGAACTGATTCTCTCTACACCCAGGATACAGAAATCCTGAAAACTGCATCTCGCTACATGCAGGAGACAGAGCTCCCATAAGCTGCTTATTATACCCTCAGGGTACAGTAAACACACATTTAGCGTATGCCAATTTCCAGGATACAGAATTCCCATAAACTGCTTTTCCCCACACCCAGATACAGAACTCCGGTAAACTGTGTTCTCTACATCCAGGTTACAGAACTCCCATATGCTGCGTCTGCTACACTCAAGCTACAGAAATCCCATATAGAGCGTATACCTTCTCCCAGGCTTCAGAACTCTTGGAAACAGCTTCTTTCTACATGCAACCTACAGAATGCCTGGAAACTGCATAACTCTACACCCAGGTAACAGAACTCCCGTAAGCCGCTTCTGCTATACTCAGCATACAGAAAACCCGCATATAGCGAATGCCTAATTCCAGGCTTCAGAATACCAGTAAACAGCTCCTCTCTACACGAAAGATAGAGAACTGCTGCAAACTGTGTCTCCCTGCATCTAGTTAACAGAGCTACCCTAAGCTGTGTCTCCTACACTCAGGATACAGAAAACCCGCATATTGCGAATGCGAAATCCATGACACAGAAGTACTGTAAACTGCTTATCCTTATACCCCGATACAGAACTCCAAAATACTGCGTCTCTCTACCTCCAGTTTACACAGCTCCCTTGAGGTTCGTCTGTTACGCTTAGGCTACTCGAATCCCATATACAGCATATGCCTTCTCCCAGGCTACAGAACTCCTGGAAATGCTTCTCTCTACACCCAGGATACAGAACTCCTGAAAACTGCATCTCGCTACATCCAAGAGACAGAGCTCCCGTAAGCTGCTTATTGTACCCTCATTGTAAAGTAAATGCACACTTAGCGTATGCCTATTTCCAGGATACAGAATTCCCATAAACTGCTTTTCCCCACACCCAGATACAGAACTCCGGTAAACTGTGTTATCTACATCCAGGTTACAGAACTCCCATATGCTGCGTCTGCTACATTCAAGCTACAGAAATCCCATATAGAGCGTATATCTTCTCCCAGGCTTCAGAACGCTTGGAAACAGCTTCTTTCTACATGCAACCTACAGAATGCCTGGAAACTGCATCTCTCTACACCCAGGTAACAGAACTCCCGTAAGCCGCTTCTGCTATACTCAGCATACAGAAAACCCGCATATAGCGAATGCCTAATTCCAGGCTTCAGAATACCAGTAAACAGCTCCTCTCTACACGAAAGATAGAGAACTGCTGCAAACTGTGTCTCCCTGCATCTAGTTAACAGAGCTACCCTAAGCTGTGTCTCCTACACTCAGGATACAGAAAACCCGCATATTGCGAATGCCAAGTGCATGACACAGAAGTAGGGTAAACTGCTTATCCCTATACCCCGATACAGAACTCCGAAATACTGCGTCTCTCTACCTCCAGTTTACACAGCTCCCTTGAGTTTCGTCTGTTACGCTTAGGCTACTCGAATCCCATATACAGCATATGCCTTCTCCCAGGCTACAGAACTCCTGGAAACGCTTCACTCTACACCCAGGATACAGAACTCCTGAAAACTGCATCTCGCTACATCCAAGAGACAGAGCTCCCGTAAGCTGCTTATTGTACCCTCATTGTAAAGTAAATGCACATTTAGCGTATGCCTATTTCCAGGATACAGAATTCCCATAAACTGCTTTTCCCCACACCCAGATACAGAACTCCGGTAAACTGTGTTCTCTACATCCAGGTTACAGAACTCCCATATGCTGCGTCTGCTACACTCAAGCTACAGAAATCCCATATAGAGCGTATATCTTCTCCCAGGCTTCAGAACTCTTGGAAACAGCTTCTTTCTACATGCAACCTACAGAACTCCTGGAAACTGCATCTCTCTACACCCAGGTAACAGAAGGCCAGCAAGCTGCTTCTGCTATACTCAGCATACAGAAAACCCGCATATAGCGAATGCCTAATTCCAGGCTTCAGAATACCAGTAAACAGTTGCTCTCTACACGAAAGATAGAGAACTGCTGCAAACTGTGTCTCCCTGCATCTAGTTAACAGAGCTACCCTAAGCTGTGTCTCCTACACTCAGGATACAGAAAACCCGCATATTGCGAATGCGAAATCCATGACACAGAAGTAGGGTAAACTACTTATCCTTATACCCCGATACAGAACTCCGAAATACTGCGTCTCTCTACCTCCAGTTTACACAGCTCCCTTGAGGTTCGTCTGTTACGCTTAGGCTACTCGAATCCCATATACAGCATATGCCTTCTCCCAGGCAACAGAACTCCTGGAAACGCTTCCCTCTACACCCAGGATACAGAACTCCTGAAAACTGCATCTCGCTACATCCAAGAGACAGAGCTCCCGTAAGCTGCTTATTGTACCCTCATTGTAAAGTAAATGCACATTTAGCGTATGCCTATTTCCAGGATACAGAATTCCCATAAACTGCTTTTCCCCACACCCAGATACAGAACTCCGGTAAACTGTGTTCTCTACATCCAGGTTACAGAACTCCCATATGCTGCGTCTGCTACACTCAAGCTACAGAAATCCCATATAGAGCGTATATCTTCTCCCAGGCTTCAGAACTCTTCGAAACAGCTTCTTTCTACATGCAACCTACAGAATGCCTGGAAACTGCATCTCTCTACACCCAGGTAACAGAACTCCCGTAAGCCGCTTCTGCTATACTCAGCATACAGAAAACCCGCATATAGCGAATGCCTAATTCCAGGCTTCAGAATTCCAGTAAACAGCTCCTCTCTACACGAAAGATAGAGAACTGCTGCAAACTGTGTCTCCCTGCATCTAGTTAACAGAGCTACCCTAAGCTGTGTCTTCTACACTCACGATACGGAACACCCACATATTGCGAATGCCAAAGCCATGACACAGAAGTACTGTAAACTGCTTATTCCTATACCCCGATACAGAACTCTGGAATACTGCATCTCTCTACCTCCAAGTTACAGAGCTCCCTTGAGGTTCGTCTGCTACGCTCAGGCTACAGGAATCCCATATACAGCGTATGCCTTTTCCCATTCAACAGAACTCTTGGGAACTGATTCTCTCTACACCCAGGATACAGAAATCCTGAAAACTGCATCTCGCTACATGCAGGAGACAGAGCTCCCATAAGCTGCTTATTATACCCTCAGGGTACAGTAAACACACATTTAGCGTATGCCAATTTCCAGGATACAGAATTCCCATAAACTGCTTTTCCCCACACCCAGATACAGAACTCCGGTAAACTGTGTTCTCTACATCCAGGTTACAGAACTCCCATATGCTGCGTCTGCTACACTCAAGCTACAGAAATCCCATATAGAGCGTATATCTTCTCCCAGGCTTCAGAACTCTTGGAAACAGCTTCTTTCTACATGCAACCTACAGAATGCCTGGAAACTGCATAACTCTACACCCAGGTAACAGAACTCCCGTAAGCCGCTTCTGCTATACTCAGCATACAGAAAACCCGCATATAGCGAATGCCTAATTCCAGGCTTCAGAATTCCAGTAAACAGCTCCTCTCTACACGAAAGATAGAGAACTGCTGCAAACTGTGTCTCCCTGCATCTAGTTAACAGAGCTACCCTAAGCTGTGTCTTCTACACTCACGATACGGAACACCCACATATTGCGAATGCCAAAGCCATGACACAGAAGTACTGTAAACTGCTTATTCCTATACCCCGATACAGAACTCTGGAATACTGCGTCTCTCTACCTCCAAGTTACAGAGCTCCCTTGAGGTTCGTCTGCTACGCTCAGGCTACAGGAATCCCATATACAGCGTATGCCTTTTCCCATTCAACAGAACTCTTGGGAACTGATTCTCTCTACACCCAGGATACAGAAATCCTGAAAACTGCATCTCGCTACATGCAGGAGACAGAGCTCCCATAAGCTGCTTATTATACCCTCAGGGTACAGTAAACACACATTTAGCGTATGCCAATTTCCAGGATACAGAATTCCCATAAACTGCTTTTCCCCACACCCAGATACAGAACTCCGGTAAACTGTGTTCTCTACATTCAGGTTACAGAACTCCCATATGCTGCGTCTGCTACATTCAAGCTACAGAAATCCCATATACAGCGTATGCCTTCTCCCAGGCTGCAGAACTCTTGGAAACAGCTTCTTTCTACATGCAACCTACAGAACTCCTGGAAACTGCATCTCTCTACACCCAGGTAACAGAAGGCCAGCAAGCTGCTTCTGCTATACTCAGCATACAGAAAACCCGCATATAGCGAATGCCTAATTCCAGGCTTCAGAATACCAGTAAACAGTTGCTCTCTACACGAAAGATAGAGAACTGCTGCAAACTGTGTCTCCCTGCATCTAGTTAACAGAGCTACCCTAAGCTGTGTCTCCTACACTCAGGATACAGAAAACCCGCATATTGCGAATGCAAAATCCATGACACAGAAGTAGGGTAAACTACTTATCCTTATACCCCGATACAGAACTCCGAAATACTGCGTCTCTCTACCTCCAGTTTACACAGCTCCCTTGAGGTTCGTCTGTTACACTTAGGCTACTCGAATCCCATATACAGCATATGCCTTCTCCCAGGCAACAGAAGTCCTGGAAACGCTTCTCTCTACACCCAGGATACAGAACTCCTGAAAACTGCATCTCGCTACATCCAAGAGACAGAGCTCCCGTAAGCTGCTTATTGTACCCTCATTGTAAAGTAAATGCACATTTAGCGTATGCCTATTTCCAGGATACAGAATTCCCATAAACTGCTTTTCCCCACACCCAGATACAGAACTCCGGTAAACTGTGTTCTCTACATCCAGGTTACAGAACTCCCATATGCTGCGTCTGCTACACTCAAGCTACAGAAATCCCATATAGAGCGTATATCTTCTCCCAGGCTTCAGAACTCTTGGAAACAGCTTCTTTCTACATGCAACCTACAGAATGCCTGGAAACTGCATCTCTCTACACCCAGGTAACAGAACTCCCGTAAGCCGCTTCTGCTATACTCAGCATACAGAAAACCCGCATATAGCGAATGCCTAATTCCAGGCTTCAGAATTCCAGTAAACAGCTCCTCTCTACACGAAAGATAGAGAACTGCTGCAAACTGTGTCTCCCTGCATCTAGTTAACAGAGCTACCCTAAGCTGTGTCTTCTACACTCACGATACGGAACACCCACATATTGCGAATGCCAAAGCCATGACACAGAAGTACTGTAAACTGCTTATTCCTATACCCCGATACAGAACTCTGGAATACTGCGTCTCTCTACCTCCAAGTTACAGAGCTCCCTTGAGGTTCGTCTGCTACGCTCAGGCTACAGGAATCCCATATACAGCGTATGCCTTTTCCCATTCAACAGAACTCTTGGGAACTGATTCTCTCTACACCCAGGATACAGAAATCCTGAAAACTGCATCTCGCTACATGCAGGAGACAGAGCTCCCATAAGCTGCTTATTATACCCTCAGGGTACAGTAAACACACATTTAGCGTATGCCAATTTCCAGGATACAGAATTCCCATAAACTGCTTTTCCCCACACCCAGATACAGAACTCCGGTAAACTGTGTTCTCTACATCCAGGTTACAGAACTCCCATATGCTGCGTCTGCTACACTCAAGCTACAGAAATCCCATATAGAGCGTATACCTTCTCCCAGGCTTCAGAACTCTTGGAAACAGCTTCTTTCTACATGCAACCTACAGAATGCCTGGAAACTGCATAACTCTACACCCAGGTAACAGAACTCCCGTAAGCCGCTTCTGCTATACTCAGCATACAGAAAACCCGCATATAGCGAATGCCTAATTCCAGGCTTCAGAATACCAGTAAACAGCTCCTCTCTACACGAAAGATAGAGAACTGCTGCAAACTGTGTCTCCCTGCATCTAGTTAACAGAGCTACCCTAAGCTGTGTCTCCTACACTCAGGATACAGAAAACCCGCATATTGCGAATGCGAAATCCATGACACAGAAGTACTGTAAACTGCTTATCCTTATACCCCGATACAGAACTCCAAAATACTGCGTCTCTCTACCTCCAGTTTACACAGCTCCCTTGAGGTTCGTCTGTTACGCTTAGGCTACTCGAATCCCATATACAGCATATGCCTTCTCCCAGGCTACAGAACTCCTGGAAATGCTTCTCTCTACACCCAGGATACAGAACTCCTGAAAACTGCATCTCGCTACATCCAAGAGACAGAGCTCCCGTAAGCTGCTTATTGTACCCTCATTGTAAAGTAAATGCACACTTAGCGTATGCCTATTTCCAGGATACAGAATTCCCATAAACTGCTTTTCCCCACACCCAGATACAGAACTCCGGTAAACTGTGTTCTCTACATCCAGGTTACAGAACTCCCATATGCTGCGTCTGCTACATTCAAGCTACAGAAATCCCATATAGAGCGTATATCTTCTCCCAGGCTTCAGAACGCTTGGAAACAGCTTCTTTCTACATGCAACCTACAGAATGCCTGGAAACTGCATCTCTCTACACCCAGGTAACAGAACTCCCGTAAGCCGCTTCTGCTATACTCAGCATACAGAAAACCCGCATATAGCGAATGCCTAATTCCAGGCTTCAGAATACCAGTAAACAGCTCCTCTCTACACGAAAGATAGAGAACTGCTGCAAACTGTGTCTCCCTGCATCTAGTTAACAGAGCTACCCTAAGCTGTGTCTCCTACACTCAGGATACAGAAAACCCGCATATTGCGAATGCCAAGTGCATGACACAGAAGTAGGGTAAACTGCTTATCCCTATACCCCGATACAGAACTCCGAAATACTGCGTCTCTCTACCTCCCGTTTACACAGCTCCCTTGAGGTTCGTCTGTTACGCTTAGGCTACTCGAATCCCATATACAGCATATGCCTTCTCGCAGGCTACAGAACTCCTGGAAACGCTTCACTCTACACCCAGGATACAGAACTCCTGAAAACTGCATCTCGCTACATCCAAGAGACAGAGCTCCCGTAAGCTGCTTATTGTACCCTCATTGTAAAGTAAATGCACATTTAGCGTATGCCTATTTCCAGGATACAGAATTCCCATAAACTGCTTTTCCCCACACCCAGATACAGAACTCCGGTAAACTGTGTTCTCTACATCCAGGTTACAGAACTCCCATATGCTGCGTCTGCTACACTCAAGCTACAGAAATCCCATATAGAGCGTATATCTTCTCCCAGGCTTCAGAACTCTTGGAAACAGCTTCTTTCTACATGCAACCTACAGAACTCCTGGAAACTGCATCTCTCTACACCCAGGTAACAGAAGGCCAGCAAGCTGCTTCTGCTATACTCAGCATACAGAAAACCCGCATATAGCAAAAGCCTAATTCCAGGCTTCAGAATACCAGTAAACAGTTGCTCTCTACACGAAAGATAGAGAACTGCTGCAAACTGTGTCTCCCTGCATCTAGTTAACAGAGCTACCCTAAGCTGTGTCTCCTACACTCAGGATACAGAAAACCCGCATATTGCGAATGCGAAATCCATGACACAGAAGTAGGGTAAACTACTTATCCTTATACCCCGATACAGAACTCCGAAATACTGCGTCTCTCTACCTCCAGTTTACACAGCTCCCTTGAGGTTCGTCTGTTACGCTTAGGCTACTCGAATCCCATATACAGCATATGCCTTCTCCCAGGCAACAGAACTCCTGGAAACGCTTCTCTCTACACCCAGGATACAGAACTCCTGAAAACTGCATCTCGCTACATCCAAGAGACAGAGCTCCCGTAAGCTGCTTATTGTACCCTCATTGTAAAGTAAATGCACATTTAGCGTATGCCTATTTCCAGGATACAGAATTCCCATAAACTGCTTTTCCCCACACCCAGATACAGAACTCCGGTAAACTGTGTTCTCTACATCCAGGTTACAGAACTCCCATATGCTGCGTCTGCTACACTCAAGCTACAGAAATCCCATATAGAGCGTATATCTTCTCCCAGGCTTCAGAACTCTTGGAAACAGCTTCTTTCTACATGCAACCTACAGAATGCCTGGAAACTGCATCTCTCTACACCCAGGTAACAGAACTCCCGTAAGCCGCTTCTGCTATACTCAGCATACAGAAAACCCGCATATAGCGAATGCCTAATTCCAGGCTTCAGAATTCCAGTAAACAGCTCCTCTCTACACGAAAGATAGAGAACTGCTGCAAACTGTGTCTCCCTGCATCTAGTTAACAGAGCTACCCTAAGCTGTGTCTTCTACACTCACGATACGGAACACCCACATATTGCGAATGCCAAAGCCATGACACAGAAGTACTGTAAACTTCTTATTCCTATACCCCGATACAGAACTCTGGAATACTGCGTCTCTCTACCTCCAAGTTACAGAGCTCCCTTGAGGTTCGTCTGCTACGCTCAGGCTACAGGAATCCCATATACAGCGTATGCCTTTTCCCATTCAACAGAACTCTTGGGAACTGATTCTCTCTACACCCAGGATACAGAAATCCTGAAAACTGCATCTCGCTACATGCAGGAGACAGAGCTCCCATAAGCTGCTTATTATACCCTCAGGGTACAGTAAACACACATTTAGCGTATGCCAATTTCCAGGATACAGAATTCCCATAAACTGCTTTTCCCCACACCCAGATACAGAACTCCGGTAAACTCTGTTCTCTACATCCAGGTTACAGAACTCCCATATGCTGCGTCTGCTACATTCAAGCTACAGAAATCCCATATACAGCGTATGCCTTCTCCCAGGCTGCAGAACGCTTGGAAACAGCTTCTTTCTACATGCAACCTACAGAACTCCTGGAAACTGCATCTCTCTACACCCAGGTAACAGAAGGCCAGCAAGCTGCTTCTGCTATACTCAGCATACAGAAAACCCGCATATAGCAAAAGCCTAATTCCAGGCTTCAGAATACCAGTAAACAGTTGCTCTCTACACGAAAGATAGAGAACTGCTGCAAACTGTGTCTCCCTACATCTAGTTAACAGAGCTACCCTAAGCTGTGTCTCCTACACTCAGGATACAGAAAACCCGCATATTGCGAATGCGAAATCCATGACACAGAAGTAGGGTAAACTACTTATCCTTATACCCCGATACAGAACTCCGAAATACTGCGTCTCTCTACCTCCAGTTTACACAGCTCCCTTGAGGTTCGTCTGTTACGCTTAGGCTACTCGAATCCCATATACAGCATATGCCTTCTCCCAGGCTACAGAACTCCTGGAAACGCTTCTCTCTACACCCAGGATACAGAACTCCTGAAAACTGCATCTCGCTACATCCAAGAGACAGAGCTCCCGTAAGCTGCTTATTGTACCCTCATTGTAAAGTAAACGCACATTTAGCGTATGCCTATTTCCAGGATACAGAATTCCCATAAACTGCTTTTCCCCACACCCAGATAGAGAACTCCGATAAACTGTGTTCTCTACATCCAGGTTACAGAACTCCCATATGCTGCGTCTGCTACACTCAAGCTACAGAAATCCCATATAGAGCGTATATCTTCTCCCAGGCTTCAGAACTCTTGGAAACAGCTTCTTTCTACATGCAACCTACAGAATGCCTGGAAACTGCATCTCTCTACACCCAGGTAACAGAACTCCCGTAAGCCGCTTCTGCTATACTCAGCATACAGAAAACCCGCATATAGCGAATGCCTAATTCCAGGCTTCAGAATTCCAGTAAACAGCTCCTCTCTACACGAAAGATAGAGAACTGCTGCAAACTGTGTCTCCCTGCATCTAGTTAACAGAGCTACCCTAAGCTGTGTCTTCTACACTCACGATACGGAACACCCACATATTGCGAATGCCAAAGCCATGACACAGAAGTACTGTAAACTGCTTATTCCTATACCCCGATACAGAACTCTGGAATACTGCGTCTCTCTACCTCCAAGTTACAGAGCTCCCTTGAGGTTCGTCTGCTACGCTCAGGCTACAGGAATCCCATATACAGCGTATGCCTTTTCCCATTCAACAGAACTCTTGGGAACTGATTCTCTCTACACCCAGGATACAGAAATCCTGAAAACTGCATCTCGCTACATGCAGGAGACAGAGCTCCCATAAGCTGCTTATTATACCCTCAGGGTACAGTAAACACACATTTAGCGTATGCCAATTTCCAGGATACAGAATTCCCATAAACTGCTTTTCCCCACACCCAGATACAGAACTCCGGTAAACTCTGTTCTCTACATCCAGGTTACAGAACTCCCATATGCTGCGTCTGCTACATTCAAGCTACAGAAATCCCATATACAGCGTATGCCTTCTCCCAGGCTGCAGAACGTTTGGAAACAGCTTCTTTCTACATGCAACCTACAGAACTCCTGGAAACTGCATCTCTCTACACCCAGGTAACAGAAGGCCAGCAAGCTGCTTCTACTATACTCAGCATACAGAAAACCCGCATATAGCAAAAGCCTAATTCCAGGCTTCAGAATACCAGTAAACAGTTGCTCTCTACACGAAAGATAGAGAACTGCTGCAAACTGTGTCTCCCTACATCTAGTTAACAGAGCTACCCTAAGCTGTGTCTCCTACACTCAGGATACAGAAAACCCGCATATTGCAAATGCGAAATCCATGACACAGAAGTAGGGTAAACTACTTATCCTTATACCCCGATACAGAACTCCGAAATACTGCGTCTCTCTACCTCCAGTTTACACAGCTCCCTTGAGGTTCGTCTGTTACGCTTAGGCTACTCGAATCCCATATACAGCATATGCCTTCTCCCAGGCTACAGAACTCCTGGAAACGCTTCTCTCTACACCCAGGATACAGAACTCCTGAAAACTGCATCTCGCTACATCCAAGAGACAGAGCTCCCGTAAGCTGCTTATTGTACCCTCATTGTAAAGTAAACGCACATTTAGCGTATGCCTATTTCCAGGATACAGAATTCCCATAAACTGCTTTTCCCCACACCCAGATACAGAACTCCGATAAACTGTGTTCTCTACATCCAGGTTACAGAACTCCCATATGCTGCGTCTGCTACACTCAAGCTACAGAAATCCCATATACAGCGTATGCCTTCTCCCAGGCTGCAGAACTCTTGGAAACAGCTTCTTTCTACATGCAACCTACAGAATGCCTGGAAACTGCATCTCTCTACACCCAGGTAACAGAACTCCCGTAAGCCGCTTCTGCTATACTCAGCATACAGAAAACCCGCATATAGCGAATGCCTAATTCCAGGCTTCAGAATTCCAGTAAACAGCTCCTCTCTACACGAAAGATAGAGAACTGCTGCAAACTGTGTCTCCCTGCATCTAGTTAACAGAGCTACCCTAAGCTGTGTCTTCTACACTCACGATACGGAACACCCACATATTGCGAATGCCAAAGCCATGACACAGAAGTACTGTAAACTGCTTATTCCTATACCCCGATACAGAACTCTGGAATACTGCATCTCTCTACCTCCAAGTTACAGAGCTCCCTTGAGGTTCGTCTGCTACGCTCAGGCTACAGGAATCCCATATACAGCGTATGCCTTTTCCCATTCAACAGAACTCTTGGGAACTGATTCTCTCTACACCCAGGATACAGAAATCCTGAAAACTGCATCTCGCTACATGCAGGAGACAGAGCTCCCATAAGCTGCTTATTATACCCTCAGGGTACAGTAAACACACATTTAGCGTATGCCAATTTCCAGGATACAGAATTCCCATAAACTGCTTTTCCCCACACCCAGATACAGAACTCCGGTAAACTGTGTTCTCTACATCCAGGTTACAGAACTCCCATATGCTGCGTCTGCTACACTCAAGCTACAGAAATCCCATATAGAGCGTATACCTTCTCCCAGGCTTCAGAACTCTTGGAAACAGCTTCTTTCTACATGCAACCTACAGAATGCCTGGAAACTGCATAACTCTACACCCAGGTAACAGAACTCCCGTAAGCCGCTTCTGCTATACTCAGCATACAGAAAACCCGCATATAGCGAATGCCTAATTCCAGGCTTCAGAATACCAGTAAACAGCTCCTCTCTACACGAAAGATAGAGAACTGCTGCAAACTGTGTCTCCCTGCATCTAGTTAACAGAGCTACCCTAAGCTGTGTCTCCTACACTCAGGATACAGAAAACCCGCATATTGCGAATGCCAAGTGCATGACACAGAAGTAGGGTAAACTGCTTATCCCTATACCCCGATACAGAACTCCGAAATACTGCGTCTCTCTACCTCCAGTTTACACAGCTCCCTTGAGGTTCGTCTGTTACGCTTAGGCTACTCGAATCCCATATACAGCATATGCCTTCTCCCAGGCTACAGAACTCCTGGAAACGCTTCACTCTACACCCAGGATACAGAACTCCTGAAAACTGCATCTCGCTACATCCAAGAGACAGAGCTCCCGTAAGCTGCTTATTGTACCCTCATTGTAAAGTAAATGCACATTTAGCGTATGCCTATTTCCAGGATACAGAATTCCCATAAACTGCTTTTCCCCACACCCAGATACAGAACTCCGGTAAACTGTGTTCTCTACATCCAGGTTACAGAACTCCCATATGCTGCGTCTGCTACACTCAAGCTACAGAAATCCCATATAGAGCGTATATCTTCTCCCAGGCTTCAGAACTCTTGGAAACAGCTTCTTTCTACATGCAACCTACAGAACTCCTGGAAACTGCATCTCTCTACACCCAGGTAACAGAAGGCCAGCAAGCTGCTTCTGCTATACTCAGCATACAGAAAACCCGCATATAGCAAAAGCCTAATTCCAGGCTTCAGAATACCAGTAAACAGTTGCTCTCTACACGAAAGAAAGAGAACTGCTGCAAACTGTGTCTCCCTGCATCTAGTTAACAGAGCTACCCTAAGCTGTGTCTCCTACACTCAGGATACAGAAAACCTGCATATTGCGAATGCGAAATCCATGACACAGAAGTAGGGTAAACTACTTATCCTTATACCCCGATACAGAACTCCGAAATACTGCGTCTCTCTACCTCCAGTTTACACAGCTCCCTTGAGGTTCGTCTGTTACGCTTAGGCTACTCGAATCCCATATACAGCATATGCCTTCTCCCAGGCTACAGAACTCCTGGAAACGCTTCTCTCTACACCCAGGATACAGAACTCCTGAAAACTGCATCTCGCTACATCCAAGAGACAGAGCTCCCGTAAGCTGCTTATTGTACCCTCATTGTAAAGTAAATGCACATTTAGCGTATGCCTATTTCCAGGATACAGAATTCCCATAAACTGCTTTTCCCCACACCCAGATACAGAACTCCGGTAAACTGTGTTCTCTACATCCAGGTTACAGAACTCCCATATGCTGCGTCTGCTACACTCAAGCTACAGAAATCCCATATAGAGCGTATATCTTCTCCCAGGCTTCAGAACTCTTGGAAACAGCTTCTTTCTACATGCAACCTACAGAATGCCTGGAAACTGCATCTCTCTACACCCAGGTAACAGAACTCCCGTAAGCCGCTTCTGCTATACTCAGCATACAGAAAACCCGCATATAGCGAATGCCTAATTCCAGGCTTCAGAATTCCAGTAAACAGCTCCTCTCTACACGAAAGATAGAGAACTGCTGCAAACTGTGTCTCCCTGCATCTAGTTAACAGAGCTACCCTAAGCTGTGTCTTCTACACTCACGATACGGAACACCCACATATTGCGAATGCCAAAGCCATGACACAGAAGTACTGTAAACTTCTTATTCCTATACCCCGATACAGACCTCTGGAATACTGCGTCTCTCTACCTCCAAGTTACAGAGCTCCCTTGAGGTTCGTCTGCTACGCTCAGGCTACAGGAATCCCATATACAGCGTATGCCTTTTCCCATTCAACAGAACTCTTGGGAACTGATTCTCTCTACACCCAGGATACAGAAATCCTGAAAACTGCATCTCGCTACATGCAGGAGACAGAGCTCCCATAAGCTGCTTATTATACCCTCAGGGTACAGTAAACACACATTTAGCGTATGCCAATTTCCAGGATACAGAATTCCCATAAACTGCTTTTCCCCACACCCAGATACAGAACTCCGGTAAACTGTGTTCTCTACATCCAGGTTACAGAACTCCCATATGCTGCGTCTGCTACATTCAAGCTACAGAAATCCCATATACAGCGTATGCCTTCTCCCAGGCTGCAGAACGCTTGGAAACAGCTTCTTTCTACATGCAACCTACAGAACTCCTGGAAACTGCATCTCTCTACACCCAGGTAACAGAAGGCCAGCAAGCTGCTTCTGCTATACTCAGCATACAGAAAACCCGCATATAGCAAAAGCCTAATTCCAGGCTTCAGAATACCAGTAAACAGTTGCTCTCTACACGAAAGATAGAGAACTGCTGCAAACTGTGTCTCCCTACATCTAGTTAACAGAGCTACCCTAAGCTGTGTCTCCTACACTCAGGATACAGAAAACCCGCATATTGCAAATGCGAAATCCATGACACAGAAGTAGGGTAAACTACTTATCCTTATACCCCGATACAGAACTCCGAAATACTGCGTCTCTCTACCTCCAGTTTACACAGCTCCCTTGAGGTTCGTCTGTTACGCTTAGGCTACTCGAATCCCATATACAGCATATGCCTTCTCCCAGGCTACAGAACTCCTGGAAACGCTTCTCTCTACACCCAGGATACAGAACTCCTGAAAACTGCATC
Organism: Lepus europaeus; assembly: GCF_033115175.1. Lineage (NCBI taxonomy): Eukaryota > Metazoa > Chordata > Mammalia > Lagomorpha > Leporidae > Lepus > Lepus europaeus. The sequence goes on from NW_026909498.1 coordinate 1,227,149, forward strand.
TCGCTACATCCAAGAGACAGAGCTCCCGTAAGCTGCTTATTGTACCCTCATTGTAAAGTAAACGCACATTTAGCGTATGCCTATTTCCAGGATACAGAATTCCCATAAACTGCTTTTCCCCACACCCAGATACAGAACTCCGATAAACTGTGTTCTCTACATCCAGGTTACAGAACTCCCATATGCTGCGTCTGCTACACTCAAGCTACAGAAATCCCATATAGAGCGTATATCTTCTCCCAGGCTTCAGAACTCTTGGAAACAGCTTCTTTCTACATGCAACCTACAGAATGCCTGGAAACTGCATCTCTCTACACCCAGGTAACAGAACTCCCGTAAGCCGCTTCTGCTATACTCAGCATACAGAAAACCCGCATATAGCGAATGCCTAATTCCAGGCTTCAGAATTCCAGTAAACAGCTCCTCTCTACACGAAAGATAGAGAACTGCTGCAAACTGTGTCTCCCTGCATCTAGTTAACAGAGCTACCCTAAGCTGTGTCTTCTACACTCACGATACGGAACACCCACATATTGCGAATGCCAAAGCCATGACACAGAAGTACTGTAAACTGCTTATTCCTATACCCCGATACAGAACTCTGGAATACTGCGTCTCTCTACCTCCAAGTTACAGAGCTCCCTTGAGGTTCGTCTGCTACGCTCAGGCTACAGGAATCCCATATACAGCGTATGCCTTTTCCCATTCAACAGAACTCTTGGGAACTGATTCTCTCTACACCCAGGATACAGAAATCCTGAAAACTGCATCTCGCTACATGCAGGAGACAGAGCTCCCATAAGCTGCTTATTATACCCTCAGGGTACAGTAAACACACATTTAGCGTATGCCAATTTCCAGGATACAGAATTCCCATAAACTGCTTTTCCCCACACCCAGATACAGAACTCCGGTAAACTGTGTTCTCTACATCCAGGTTACAGAACTCCCATATACTGCGTCTGCTACACTCAAGCTACAGAAATCCCATATAGAGCGTATACCTTCTCCCAGGCTTCAGAACTCTTGGAAACAGCTTCTTTCTACATGCAACCTACAGAATGCCTGGAAACTGCATAACTCTACACCCAGGTAACAGAACTCCCGTAAGCCGCTTCTGCTATACTCAGCATACAGAAAACCCGCATATAGCGAATGCCTAATTCCAGGCTTCAGAATACCAGTAAACAGCTCCTCTCTACACGAAAGATAGAGAACTGCTGCAAACTGTGTCTCCCTGCATCTAGTTAACAGAGCTACCCTAAGCTGTGTCTCCTACACTCAGGATACAGAAAACCCGCATATTGCGAATGCGAAATCCATGACACAGAAGTACTGTAAACTGCTTATCCTTATACCCCGATACAGAACTCCAAAATACTGCGTCTCTCTACCTCCAGTTTACACAGCTCCCTTGAGGTTCGTCTGTTACGCTTAGGCTACTCGAATCCCATATACAGCATATGCCTTCTCCCAGGCTACAGAACTCCTGGAAATGCTTCTCTCTACACCCAGGATACAGAACTCCTGAAAACTGCATCTCGCTACATCCAAGAGACAGAGCTCCCGTAAGCTGCTTATTGTACCCTCATTGTAAAGTAAATGCACACTTAGCGTATGCCTATTTCCAGGATACAGAATTCCCATAAACTGCTTTTCCCCACACCCAGATACAGAACTCCGGTAAACTGTGTTCTCTACATCCAGGTTACAGAACTCCCATATGCTGCGTCTGCTACACTCAAGCTACAGAAATCCCATATAGAGCGTATATCTTCTCCCAGGCTTCAGAACGCTTGGAAACAGCTTCTTTCTACATGCAACCTACAGAATGCCTGGAAACTGCATCTCTCTACACCCAGGTAACAGAACTCCCGTAAGCCGCTTCTGCTATACTCAGCATACAGAAAACCCGCATATAGCGAATGCCTAATTCCAGGCTTCAGAATACCAGTAAACAGCTGCTCTCTACACGAAAGATAGAGAACTGCTGCAAACTGTGTCTCCCTGCATCTAGTTAACAGAGCTACCCTAAGCTGTGTCTCCTACACTCAGGATACAGAAAACCCGCATATTGCGAATGCCAAGTGCATGACACAGAAGTAGGGTAAACTGCTTATCCCTATACCCCGATACAGAACTCCGAAATACTGCGTCTCTCTACCTCCAGTTTACACAGCTCCCTTGAGGTTCGTCTGTTACGCTTAGGCTACTCGAATCCCATATACAGCATATGCCTTCTCCCAGGCTACAGAACTCCTGGAAACGCTTCACTCTACACCCAGGATACAGAACTCCTGAAAACTGCATCTCGCTACATCCAAGAGACAGAGCTCCCGTAAGCTGCTTATTGTACCCTCATTGTAAAGTAAATGCACATTTAGCGTATGCCTATTTCCAGGATACAGAATTCCCATAAACTGCTTTTCCCCACACCCAGATACAGAACTCCCGTAAACTGTGTTCTCTACATCCAGGTTACAGAACTCCCATATGCTGCGTCTGCTACACTCAAGCTACAGAAATCCCATATAGAGCGTATATCTTCTCCCAGGCTTCAGAACTCTTGGAAACAGCTTCTTTCTACATGCAACCTACAGAATGCCTGGAAACTGCATCTCTCTACACCCAGGTAACAGAACTCCCGTAAGCCGCTTCTGCTATACTCAGCATACAGAAAACCCGCATATAGCGAATGCCTAATTCCAGGCTTCAGAATTCCAGTAAACAGCTGCTCTCTACACGAAAGATAGAGAACTGCTGCAAACTGTGTCTCCCTGCATCTAGTTAACAGAGCTACCCTAAGCTGTGTCTTCTACACTCACGATACGGAACACCCACATATTGCGAATGCCAAAGCCATGACACAGAAGTACTGTAAACTGCTTATTCCTATACCCCGATACAGAACTCTGGAATACTGCGTCTCTCTACCTCCAAGTTACAGAGCTCCCTTGAGGTTCGTCTGCTACGCTCAGGCTACAGGAATCCCATATACAGCGTATGCCTTTTCCCATTCAACAGAACTCTTGGGAACTGATTCTCTCTACACCCAGGATACAGAAATCCTGAAAACCGCATCTCGCTACATGCAGGAGACAGAGCTCCCATAAGCTGCTTATTATACCCTCAGGGTACAGTAAACACACATTTAGCGTATGCCAATTTCCAGGATACAGAATTCCCATAAACTGCTTTTCCCCACACCCAGATACAGAACTCCGGTAAACTGTGTTCTCTACATCCAGGTTACAGAACTCCCATATGCTGCGTCTGCTACACTCAAGCTACAGAAATCCCATATAGAGCGTATACCTTCTCCCAGGCTTCAGAACTCTTGGAAACAGCTTCTTTCTACATGCAACCTACAGAATGCCTGGAAACTGCATAACTCTACACCCAGGTAACAGAACTCCCGTAAGCCGCTTCTGCTATACTCAGCATACAGAAAACCCGCATATAGCGAATGCCTAATTCCAGGCTTCAGAATACCAGTAAACAGCTCCTCTCTACACGAAAGATAGAGAACTGCTGCAAACTGTGTCTCCCTGCATCTAGTTAACAGAGCTACCCTAAGCTGTGTCTCCTACACTCAGGATACAGAAAACCCGCATATTGCGAATGCCAAGTGCATGACACAGAAGTAGGGTAAACTGCTTATCCCTATACCCCGATACAGAACTCCGAAATACTGCGTCTCTCTACCTCCAGTTTACACAGCTCCCTTGAGGTTCGTCTGTTACGCTTAGGCTACTCGAATCCCATATACAGCATATGCCTTCTCCCAGGCTACAGAACTCCTGGAAACGCTTCACTCTACACCCAGGATACAGAACTCCTGAAAACTGCATCTCGCTACATCCAAGAGACAGAGCTCCCGTAAGCTGCTTATTGTACCCTCATTGTAAAGTAAATGCACATTTAGCGTATGCCTATTTCCAGGATACAGAATTCCCATAAACTGCTTTTCCCCACACCCAGATACAGAACTCCGGTAAACTGTGTTCTCTACATCCAGGTTACAGAACTCCCATATGCTGCGTCTGCTACACTCAAGCTACAGAAATCCCATATAGAGCGTATATCTTCTCCCAGGCTGCAGAACTCTTGGAAACAGCTTCTTTCTACATGCAACCTACAGAACTCCTGGAAACAGCATCTCTCTACACCCAGGTAACAGAAGGCCAGCAAGCTGCTTCTGCTATACTCAGCATACAGAAAACCCGCATATAGTAAAAGCCTAATTCCAGGCTTCAGAATACCAGTAAACAGTTGCTCTCTACACGAAAGATAGAGAACTGCTGCAAACTGTGTCTCCCTGCATCTAGTTAACAGAGCTACCCTAAGCTGTGTCTCCTACACTCAGGATACAGAAAACCCGCATATTGCGAATGCGAAATCCATGACACAGAAGTAGGGTAAACTACTTATCCTTATACCCCGATACAGAACTCCGAAATACTGCGTCTCTCTACCTCCAGTTTACACAGCTCCCTTGAGGTTCGTCTGTTACGCTTAGGCTACTCGAATCCCATATACAGCATATGCCTTCTCCCAGGCAACAGAACTCCTGGAAACGCTTCTCTCTACACCCAGGATACAGAACTCCTGAAAACTGCATCTCGCTACATCCAAGAGACAGAGCTCCCGTAAGCTGCTTATTGTAACCTCATTGTAAAGTAAATGCACATTTAGCGTATGCCTATTTCCAGGATACAGAATTCCCATAAACTGCTTTTCCCCACACCCAGATACAGAACTCCGGTAAACTGTGTTCTCTACATCCAGGTTACAGAACTCCCATATGCTGCGTCTGCTACACTCAAGCTACAGAAATCCCATATAGAGCGTATATCTTCTCCCAGGCTTCAGAACTCTTGGAAACAGCTTCTTTCTACATGCAACCTACAGAATGCCTGGAAACTGCATCTCTCTACACCCAGGTAACAGAACTCCCGTAAGCCGCTTCTGCTATACTCAGCATACAGAAAACCCGCATATAGCGAATGCCTAATTCCAGGCTTCAGAATTCCAGTAAACAGCTCCTCTCTACACGAAAGATAGAGAACTGCTGCAAACTGTGTCTCCCTGCATCTAGTTAACAGAGCTACCCTAAGCTGTGTCTTCTACACTCACGATACGGAACACCCACATATTGCGAATGCCAAAGCCATGACACAGAAGTACTGTAAACTTCTTATTCCTATACCCCGATACAGACCTCTGGAATACTGCGTCTCTCTACCTCCAAGTTACAGAGCTCCCTTGAGGTTCGTCTGCTACGCTCAGGCTACAGGAATCCCATATACAGCGTATGCCTTTTCCCATTCAACAGAACTCTTGGGAACTGATTCTCTCTACACCCAGGATACAGAAATCCTGAAAACTGCATCTCGCTACATGCAGGAGACAGAGCTCCCATAAGCTGCTTATTATACCCTCAGGGTACAGTAAACACACATTTAGCGTATGCCAATTTCCAGGATACAGAATTCCCATAAACTGCTTTTCCCCACACCCAGATACAGAACTCCGGTAAACTCTGTTCTCTACATCCAGGTTACAGAACTCCCATATGCTGCGTCTGCTACATTCAAGCTACAGAAATCCCATATACAGCGTATGCCTTCTCCCAGGCTGCAGAACGCTTGGAAACAGCTTCTTTCTACATGCAACCTACAGAACTCCTGGAAACTGCATCTCTCTACACCCAGGTAACAGAAGGCCAGCAAGCTGCTTCTGCTATACTCAGCATACAGAAAACCCGCATATAGCAAAAGCCTAATTCCAGGCTTCAGAATACCAGTAAACAGTTGCTCTCTACACGAAAGATAGAGAACTGCTGCAAACTGTGTCTCCCTACATCTAGTTAACAGAGCTACCCTAAGCTGTGTCTCCTACACTCAGGATACAGAAAACCCGCATATTGCAAATGCGAAATCCATGACACAGAAGTAGGGTAAACTACTTATCCTTATACCCCGATACAGAACTCCGAAATACTGCGTCTCTCTACCTCCAGTTTACACAGCTCCCTTGAGGTTCGTCTGTTACGCTTAGGCTACTCGAATCCCATATACAGCATATGCCTTCTCCCAGGCTACAGAACTCCTGGAAACGCTTCTCTCTACACCCAGGATACAGAACTCCTGAAAACTGCATCTCGCTACATCCAAGAGACAGAGCTCCCGTAAGCTGCTTATTGTACCCTCATTGTAAAGTAAACGCACATTTAGCGTATGCCTATTTCCAGGATACAGAATTCCCATAAACTGCTTTTCCCCACACCCAGATACAGAACTCCGATAAACTGTGTTCTCTACATCCAGGTTACAGAACTCCCATATGCTGCGTCTGCTACACTCAAGCTACAGAAATCCCATATAGAGCGTATATCTTCTCCCAGGCTTCAGAACTCTTGGAAACAGCTTCTTTCTACATGCAACCTACAGAATGCCTGGAAACTGCATCTCTCTACACCCAGGTAACAGAACTCCCGTAAGCCGCTTCTGCTATACTCAGCATACAGAAAACCCGCATATAGCGAATGCCTAATTCCAGGCTTCAGAATTCCAGTAAACAGCTCCTCTCTACACGAAAGATAGAGAACTGCTGCAAACTGTGTCTCCCTGCATCTAGTTAACAGAGCTACCCTAAGCTGTGTCTTCTACACTCACGATACGGAACACCCACATATTGCGAATGCCAAAGCCATGACACAGAAGTACTGTAAACTGCTTATTCCTATACCCCGATACAGAACTCTGGAATACTGCGTCTCTCTACCTCCAAGTTACAGAGCTCCCTTGAGGTTCGTCTGCTACGCTCAGGCTACAGGAATCCCATATACAGCGTATGCCTTTTCCCATTCAACAGAACTCTTGGGAACTGATTCTCTCTACACCCAGGATACAGAAATCCTGAAAACTGCATCTCGCTACATGCAGGAGACAGAGCTCCCATAAGCTGCTTATTATACCCTCAGGGTACAGTAAACACACATTTAGCGTATGCCAATTTCCAGGATACAGAATTCCCATAAACTGCTTTTCCCCACACCCAGATACAGAACTCCGGTAAACTGTGTTCTCTACATCCAGGTTACAGAACTCCCATATGCTGCGTCTGCTACACTCAAGCTACAGAAATCCCATATAGAGCGTATACCTTCTCTCAGGCTTCAGAACTCTTGGAAACAGCTTCTTTCTACATGCAACCTACAGAATGCCTGGAAACTGCATAACTCTACACCCAGGTAACAGAACTCCCGTAAGCCGCTTCTGCTATACTCAGCATACAGAAAACCCGCATATAGCGAATGCCTAATTCCAGGCTTCAGAATACCAGTAAACAGCTCCTCTCTACACGAAAGATAGAGAACTGCTGCAAACTGTGTCTCCCTGCATCTAGTTAACAGAGCTACCCTAAGCTGTGTCTCCTACACTCAGGATACAGAAAACCCGCATATTGCGAATGCGAAATCCATGACACAGAAGTACTGTAAACTGCTTATCCTTATACCCCGATACAGAACTCCAAAATACTGCGTCTCTCTACCTCCAGTTTACACAGCTCCCTTGAGGTTCGTCTGTTACGCTTAGGCTACTCGAATCCCATATACAGCATATGCCTTCTCCCAGGCTACAGAACTCCTGGAAATGCTTCTCTCTACACCCAGGATACAGAACTCCTGAAAACTGCATCTCGCTACATCCAAGAGACAGAGCTCCCGTAAGCTGCTTATTGTACCCTCATTGTAAAGTAAATGCACACTTAGCGTATGCCTCTTTCCAGGATACAGAATTCCCATAAACTGCTTTTCCCCACACCCAGATACAGAACTCCGGTAAACTGTGTTCTCTACATCCAGGTTACAGAACTCCCATATGCTGCGTCTGCTACACTCAAGCTACAGAAATCCCATATAGAGCGTATATCTTCTCCCAGGCTTCAGAACGCTTGGAAACAGCTTCTTTCTACATGCAACCTACAGAATGCCTGGAAACTGCATCTCTCTACACCCAGGTAACAGAACTCCCGTAAGCCGCTTCTGCTATACTCAGCATACAGAAAACCCGCATATAGCGAATGCCTAATTCCAGGCTTCAGAATACCAGTAAACAGCTGCTCTCTACACGAAAGATAGAGAACTGCTGCAAACTGTGTCTCCCTGCATCTAGTTAACAGAGCTACCCTAAGCTGTGTCTCCTACACTCAGGATACAGAAAACCCGCATATTGCGAATGCCAAGTGCATGACACAGAAGTAGGGTAAACTGCTTATCCCTATACCCCGATACAGAACTCCGAAATACTGCGTCTCTCTACCTCCAGTTTACACAGCTCCCTTGAGGTTCGTCTGTTACGCTTAGGCTACTCGAATCCCATATACAGCATATGCCTTCTCCCAGGCTACAGAACTCCTGGAAACGCTTCACTCTACACCCAGGATACAGAACTCCTGAAAACTGCATCTCGCTACATCCAAGAGACAGAGCTGCCGTAAGCTGCTTATTGTACCCTCATTGTAAAGTAAATGCACATTTAGCGTATGCCTATTTCCAGGATACAGAATTCCCATAAACTGCTTTTCCCCACACCCAGATACAGAACTCCCGTAAACTGTGTTCTCTACATCCAGGTTACAGAACTCCCATATGCTGCGTCTGCTACACTCAAGCTACAGAAATCCCATATAGAGCGTATATCTTCTCCCAGGCTTCAGAACTCTTGGAAACAGCTTCTTTCTACATGCAACCTACAGAATGCCTGGAAACTGCATCTCTCTACACCCAGGTAACAGAACTCCCGTAAGCCGCTTCTGCTATACTCAGCATACAGAAAACCCGCATATAGCGAATGCCTAATTCCAGGCTTCAGAATTCCAGTAAACAGCTCCTCTCTACACGAAAGATAGAGAACTGCTGCAAACTGTGTCTCCCTGCATCTAGTTAACAGAGCTACCCTAAGCTGTGTCTTCTACACTCACGATACGGAACACCCACATATTGCGAATGCCAAAGCCATGACACAGAAGTACTGTAAACTTCTTATTCCTATACCCCGATACAGAACTCTGGAATACTGCGTCTCTCTACCTCCAAGTTACAGAGCTCCCTTGAGGTTCGTCTGCTACGCTCAGGCTACAGGAATCCCATATACAGCGTATGCCTTTTCCCATTCAACAGAACTCTTGGGAACTGATTCTCTCTACACCCAGGATACAGAAATCCTGAAAACTGCATCTCGCTACATCCAGGAGACAGAGCTCCCGTAAGCTGCTTATTGTACCCTCAGGGTACAGTAAACACACATTTAGCGTATGCCAATTTCCAGGATACAGAATTCCCATAAACTGCTTTTCTCCACACCCAGATACAGAACTCCGGTAAACTGTGTTCTCTACATCCAGGTTACAGAACTCCCATATGCTGCGTCTGCTACATTCAAGCTACAGAAATCCCATATACAGCGTATGCCTTCTCCCAGGCTGCAGAACTCTTGGAAATAGCTTCTTTCTACATGCAACCTACAGAACTCCTGGAAACTGCATCTCTCTACACCCAGGTAACAGAAGGCCAGCAAGCTGCTTCTGCTATACTCAGCATACAGAAAACCCGCATATAGCAAAAGCCTAATTCCAGGCTTCAGAATACCAGTAAACAGTTGCTCTCTACACGAAAGATAGAGAACTGCTGCAAACTGTGTCTCCCTGCATCTAGTTAACAGAGCTACCCTAAGCTGTGTCTCCTACACTCAGGATACAGAAAACCCGCATATTGCGAATGCGAAATCCATGACACAGAAGTAGGGTAAACTACTTATCCTTATACCCCGATACAGAACTCCGAAATACTGCGTCTCTCTACCTCCAGTTTACACAGCTCCCTTGAGGTTCGTCTGTTACGCTTAGGCTACTCGAATCCCATATACAGCATATGCCTTCTCCCAGGCAACAGAACTCCTGGAAACGCTTCTCTCTACACCCAGGATACAGAACTCCTGAAAACTGCATCTCGCTACATCCAAGAGACAGAGCTCCCGTAAGCTGCTTATTGTACCCTCATTGTAAAGTAAATGCACATTTAGCGTATGCCTATTTCCAGGATACAGAATTCCCATAAACTGCTTTTCCCCACACCCAGATACAGAACTCCGGTAAACTGTGTTCTCTACATCCAGGTTACAGAACTCCCATATGCTGCGTCTGCTACACTCAAGCTACAGAAATCCCATATAGAGCGTATATCTTCTCCCAGGCTTCAGAACTCTTGGAAACAGCTTCTTTCTACATGCAACCTACAGAATGCCTGGAAACTGCATCTCTCTACACCCAGGTAACAGAACTCCCGTAAGCCGCTTCTGCTATACTCAGCATACAGAAAACCCGCATATAGCGAATGCCTAATTCCAGGCTTCAGAATTCCAGTAAACAGCTCCTCTCTACACGAAAGATAGAGAACTGCTGCAAACTGTGTCTCCCTGCATCTAGTTAACAGAGCTACCCTAAGCTGTGTCTTCTACACTCACGATACGGAACACCCACATATTGCGAATGCCAAAGCCATGACACAGAAGTACTGTAAACTGCTTATTCCTATACCCCGATACAGAACTCTGGAATACTGCGTCTCTCTACCTCCAAGTTACAGAGCTCCCTTGAGGTTCGTCTGCTACGCTCAGGCTACAGGAATCCCATATACAGCGTATGCCTTTTCCCATTCAACAGAACTCTTGGGAACTGATTCTCTCTACACCCAGGATACATAAATCCTGAAAACTGCATCTCGCTACATGCAGGAGACAGAGCTCCCATAAGCTGCTTATTATACCCTCAGGGTACAGTAAACACACAATTAGCGTATGCCAATTTCCAGGATACAGAATTCCCATAAACTGCTTTTCCCCACACCCAGATACAGAACTCCGGTAAACTGTGTTCTCTACATCCAGGTTACAGAACTCCCATATGCTGCGTCTGCTACATTCAAGCTACAGAAATCCCATATACAGCGTATGCCTTCTCCCAGGCTGCAGAACGCTTGGAAACAGCTTCTTTCTACATGCAACCTACAAAACTCCTGGAAACTGCATCTCTCTACACCCAGGTAACAGAAGGCCAGCAAGCTGCTTCTGCTATACTCAGCATACAGAAAACCCGCATATAGCAAAAGCCTAATTCCAGGCTTCAGAATACCAGTAAACAGTTGCTCTCTACACGAAAGAAAGAGAACTGCTGCAAACTGTGTCTCCCTGCATCTAGTTAACAGAGCTACCCTAAGCTGTGTCTCCTACACTCAGGATACAGAAAACCCGCATATTGCGAATGCGAAATCCATGACACAGAAGTAGGGTAAACTGCTTATCCTTATACCCCGATACAGAACTCCGAAATACTGCGTCTCTCTACCTCCAGTTTACACAGCTCCCTTGAGGTTCGTCTGTTACGCTTAGGCTACTCGAATCCCATATACAGCATATGCCTTCTCCCAGGCTACAGAACTCCTGGAAATGCGTCTCTCTACACCCAGGATACAGAACTCCTGAAAACTGCATCTCGCTACATCCAAGAGACAGAGCTCCCATAAGCTGCTTATTGTACCCTCATTGTAAAGTAAATGCACATTTAGCGTATGCCTATTTCCAGGATACAGAATTCCCATAAGCTGCTTTTCCCCACACCCAGATACAGAACTCTGGTAAACTGTGTTCTCTACATCCAGGTTACAGAACTCCCATATGCTGCGTCTGCTACACTCAAGCTACAGAAATCCCATATAGAGCGTATATCTTCTCCCAGGCTTCAGAACTCTTGGAAACAGCTTCTTTCTACATGCAACCTACAGAATGCCTGGAAACTGCATCTCTCTACACCCAGGTAACAGAACTCCCGTAAGCCGCTTCTGCTATACTCAGCATACAGAAAACCCGCATATAGCGAATGCCTAATTCCAGGCTTCAGAATTCCAGTAAACAGCTCCTCTCTACACGAAAGATAGAGAACTGCTGCAAACTGTGTCTCCCTGCATCTAGTTAACAGAGCTACCCTAAGCTGTGTCTTCTACACTCACGATACGGAACACCCACATATTGCGAATGCCAAAGCCATGACACAGAAGTACTGTAAACTGCTTATTCCTATACCCCGATACAGAACTCTGGAATACTGCGTCTCTCTACCTCCAAGTTACAGAGCTCCCTTGAGGTTCGTCTGCTACGCTCAGGCTACAGGAATCCCATATACAGCGTATGCCTTTTCCCATTCAACAGAACTCTTGGGAACTGATTCTCTCTACACCCAGGATACAGAAATCCTGAAAACTGCATCTCGCTACATGCAGGAGACAGAGCTCCCATAAGCTGCTTATTATACCCTCAGGGTACAGTAAACACACATTTAGCGTATGCCAATTTCCAGGATACAGAATTCCCATAAACTGCTTTTCCCCACACCCAGATACAGAACTCCGGTAAACTGTGTTCTCTACATTCAGGTTACAGAACTCCCATATGCTGCGTCTGCTACATTCAAGCTACAGAAATCCCATATACAGCGTATGCCTTCTCCCAGGCTGCAGAACTCTTGGAAACAGCTTCTTTCTACATGCAACCTACAGAACTCCTGGAAACTGCATCTCTCTACACCCAGGTAACAGAAGGCCAGCAAGCTGCTTCTGCTATACTCAGCATACAGAAAACCCGCATATAGCGAATGCCTAATTCCAGGCTTCAGAATACCAGTAAACAGCTGCTCTCTACATGAAAGATAGAGAACTGCTGCAAACTGTGTCTCCCTGCATCTAGTTAACAGAGCTACCCTAAGCTGTGTCTCCTACACTCAGGATACAGAAAACCCGCATATTGCGAATGCGAAATCCATGACACAGAAGTAGGGTAAACTGCTTATCCCTATACCCCGATAGAGAACTCCGAAATACTGCGTCTCTCTACCTCCAGTTTGCACAGCTCCCTTGAGGTTCGTCTGTTACGCTTAGGCTACTCGAATCCCATATACAGCATATGCCTTCTCCCAGGCTACAGAACTCCTGGAAATGCTTCTCTCTACACCCAGGATACAGAACTCCTGAAAACTGCATCTCGCTACATCCAAGAGACAGAGCTCCCGTAAGCTGCTTATTGTACCCTCATTGTAAAGTAAATGCACATTTAGCGTATGCCTATTTCCAGGATACAGAATTCCCATAAACTGCTTTTCCCCACACCCAGATACAGAACTCCGGTAAACTGTGTTCTCTACATCCAGGTTACAGAACTCCCATATGCTGCGTCTGCTACACTCAAGCTACAGAAATCCCATATAGAGCGTATATCTTCTCCCAGGCTTCAGAACTCTTGGAAACAGCTTCTTTCTACATGCAACCTACAGAATGCCTGGAAACTGCATCTCTCTACACCCAGGTAACAGAACTCCCGTAAGCCGCTTCTGCTATACTCAGCATACAGAAAACCCGCATATAGCGAATGCCTAATTCCAGGCTTCAGAATACCAGTAAACAGCTGCTCTCTACACGAAAGATAGAGAACTGCTGCAAACTGTGTCTCCCTGCATCTAGTTAACAGAGCTACCCTAAGCTGTGTCTCCTACACTCAGGATACAGAAAACCCGCATATTGCGAATGCCAAGTCCATGACACAGAAGTAGGGTAAACTGCTTATCCCTATACCCCGATACAGAACTCCGAAATAGTGCGTCTCTCTACCTCCAGTTTACACAGCTCCCTTGAGGTTCGTCTGTTACGCTTAGGCTACTCGAATCCCATATACAGCATATGCCTTCTCCCAGGCAACAGAACTCCTGGAAACGCTTCTCTCTACACCCAGGATACAGAACTCCTGAAAACTGCATCTCGCTACATCCAAGAGACAGAGCTCCCGTAAGCTGCTTATTGTACCCTCATTGTAAAGTAAATGCACATTTAGCGTATGCCTATTTCCAGGATACAGAATTCCCATAAACTGCTTTTCCCCACACCCAGATACAGAACTCCGGTAAACTGTGTTCTCTACATCCAGGTTACAGAACTCCCATATGCTGCGTCTGCTACACTCAAGCTACAGAAATCCCATATAGAGCGTATATCTTCTCCCAGGCTTCAGAACTCTTGGAAACAGCTTCTTTCTACATGCAACCTACAGAATGCCTGGAAACTGCATCTCTCTACACCCAGGTAACAGAACTCCCGTAAGCCGCTTCTGCTATACTCAGCATACAGAAAACCCGCATATAGCGAATGCCTAAATCCAGGCTTCAGAATTCCAGTAAACAGCTCCTCTCTACACGAAAGATAGAGAACTGCTGCAAACTGTGTCTCCCTGCATCTAGTTAACAGAGCTACCCTAAGCTGTGTCTTCTACACTCACGATACGGAACACCCACATATTGCGAATGCCAAAGCCATGACACAGAAGTACTGTAAACTTCTTATTCCTATACCCCGATACAGAACTCTGGAATACTGCGTCTCTCTACCTCCAAGTTACAGAGCTCCCTTGAGGTTCGTCTGCTACGCTCAGGCTACAGGAATCCCATATACAGCGTATGCCTTTTCCCATTCAACAGAACTCTTGGGAACTGATTCTCTCTACACCCAGGATACAGAAATCCTGAAAACTGCATCTCGCTACATCCAGGAGACAGAGCTCCCGTAAGCTGCTTATTGTACCCTCAGGGTACAGTAAACACACATTTAGCGTATGCCAATTTCCAGGATACAGAATTCCCATAAACTGCTTTTCTCCACACCCAGATACAGAACTCCGGTAAACTGTGTTCTCTACATCCAGGTTACAGAACTCCCATATGCTGCGTCTGCTACATTCAAGCTACAGAAATCCCATATACAGCGTATGCCTTCTCCCAGGCTGCAGAACTCTTGGAAATAGCTTCTTTCTACATGCAACCTACAGAACTCCTGGAAACTGCATCTCTCTACACCCAGGTAACAGAAGGCCAGCAAGCTGCTTCTGCTATACTCAGCATACAGAAAACCCGCATATAGCAAAAGCCTAATTCCAGGCTTCAGAATACCAGTAAACAGTTGCTCTCTACACGAAAGATAGAGAACTGCTGCAAACTGTGTCTCCCTGCATCTAGTTAACAGAGCTACCCTAAGCTGTGTCTCCTACACTCAGGATACAGAAAACCCGCATATTGCGAATGCGAAATCCATGACACAGAAGTAGGGTAAACTACTTATCCTTATACCCCGATACAGAACTCCGAAATACTGCGTCTCTCTACCTCCAGTTTACACAGCTCCCTTGAGGTTCGTCTGTTACGCTTAGGCTACTCGAATCCCATATACAGCATATGCCTTCTCCCAGGCAACAGAACTCCTGGAAACGCTTCTCTCTACACCCAGGATACAGAACTCCTGAAAACTGCATCTCGCTACATCCAAGAGACAGAGCTCCCGTAAGCTGCTTATTGTACCCTCATTGTAAAGTAAATGCACACTTAGCGTATGCCTATTTCCAGGATACAGAATTCCCATAAACTGCTTTTCCCCACACCCAGATACAGAACTCCGGTAAACTGTGTTCTCTACATCCAGGTTACAGAACTCCCATATGCTGCGTCTGCTACACTCAAGCTACAGAAATCCCATATAGAGCGTATATCTTCTCCCAGGCTTCAGAACTCTTGGAAACAGCTTCTTTCTACATGCAACCTACAGAATGCCTGGAAACTGCATCTCTCTACACCCAGGTAACAGAACTCCCGTAAGCCGCTTCTGCTATACTCAGCATACAGAAAACCCGCATATAGCGAATGCCTAATTCCAGGCTTCAGAATTCCAGTAAACAGCTCCTCTCTACACGAAAGATAGAGAACTGCTGCAAACTGTGTCTCCCTGCATCTAGTTAACAGAGCTACCCTAAGCTGTGTCTTCTACACTCACGATACGGAACACCCACATATTGCGAATGCCAAAGCCATGACACAGAAGTACTGTAAACTGCTTATTCCTATACCCCGATACAGAACTCTGGAATACTGCGTCTCTCTACCTCCAAGTTACAGAGCTCCCTTGAGGTTCGTCTGCTACGCTCAGGCTACAGGAATCCCATATACAGCGTATGCCTTTTCCCATTCAACAGAACTCTTGGGAACTGATTCTCTCTACACCCAGGATACATAAATCCTGAAAACTGCATCTCGCTACATGCAGGAGACAGAGCTCCCATAAGCTGCTTATTATACCCTCAGGGTACAGTAAACACACAATTAGCGTATGCCAATTTCCAGGATACAGAATTCCCATAAACTGCTTTTCCCCACACCCAGATACAGAACTCCGGTAAACTGTGTTCTCTACATCCAGGTTACAGAACTCCCATATGCTGCGTCTGCTACATTCAAGCTACAGAAATCCCATATACAGCGTATGCCTTCTCCCAGGCTGCAGAACGCTTGGAAACAGCTTCTTTCTACATGCAACCTACAGAACTCCTGGAAACTGCATCTCTCTACACCCAGGTAACAGAAGGCCAGCAAGCTGCTTCTGCTATACTCAGCATACAGAAAACCCGCATATAGCAAAAGCCTAATTCCAGGCTTCAGAATACCAGTAAACAGTTGCTCTCTACACGAAAGAAAGAGAACTGCTGCAAACTGTGTCTCCCTGCATCTAGTTAACAGAGCTACCCTAAGCTGTGTCTCCTACACTCAGGATACAGAAAACCCGCATATTGCGAATGCGAAATCCATGACACAGAAGTAGGGTAAACTGCTTATCCCTATACCCCGATAGAGAACTCCGAAATACTGCGTCTCTCTACCTCCAGTTTGCACAGCTCCCTTGAGGTTCGTCTGTTACGCTTAGGCTACTCGAATCCCATATACAGCATATGCCTTCTCCCAGGCTACAGAACTCCTGGAAATGCTTCTCTCTACACCCAGGATACAGAACTCCTGAAAACTGCATCTCGCTACATCCAAGAGACAGAGCTCCCGTAAGCTGCTTATTGTACCCTCATTGTAAAGTAAATGCACATTTAGCGTATGCCTATTTCCAGGATACAGAATTCCCATAAACTGCTTTTCCCCACACCCAGATACAGAACTCCGGTAAACTGTGTTCTCTACATCCAGGTTACAGAACTCCCATATGCTGCGTCTGCTACACTCAAGCTACAGAAATCCCATATAGAGCGTATATCTTCTCCCAGGCTTCAGAACTCTTGGAAACAGCTTCTTTCTACATGCAACCTACAGAATGCCTGGAAACTGCATCTCTCTACACCCAGGTAACAGAACTCCCGTAAGCCGCTTCTGCTATACTCAGCATACAGAAAACCCGCATATAGCGAATGCCTAATTCCAGGCTTCAGAATACCAGTAAACAGCTGCTCTCTACACGAAAGATAGAGAACTGCTGCAAACTGTGTCTCCCTGCATCTAGTTAACAGAGCTACCCTAAGCTGTGTCTCCTACACTCAGGATACAGAAAACCCGCATATTGCGAATGCCAAGTCCATGACACAGAAGTAGGGTAAACTGCTTATCCCTATACCCCGATACAGAACTCCGAAATAGTGCGTCTCTCTACCTCCAGTTTACACAGCTCCCTTGAGGTTCGTCTGTTACGCTTAGGCTACTCGAATCCCATATACAGCATATGCCTTCTCCCAGGCAACAGAACTCCTGGAAACGCTTCTCTCTACACCCAGGATACAGAACTCCTGAAAACTGCATCTCGCTACATCCAAGAGACAGAGCTCCCGTAAGCTGCTTATTGTACCCTCATTGTAAAGTAAATGCACATTTAGCGTATGCCTATTTCCAGGATACAGAATTCCCATAAACTGCTTTTCCCCACACCCAGATACAGAACTCCGGTAAACTGTGTTCTCTACATCCAGGTTACAGAACTCCCATATGCTGCGTCTGCTACACTCAAGCTACAGAAATCCCATATAGAGCGTATATCTTCTCCCAGGCTTCAGAACTCTTGGAAACAGCTTCTTTCTACATGCAACCTACAGAATGCCTGGAAACTGCATCTCTCTACACCCAGGTAACAGAACTCCCGTAAGCCGCTTCTGCTATACTCAGCATACAGAAAACCCGCATATAGCGAATGCCTAATTCCAGGCTTCAGAATTCCAGTAAACAGCTCCTCTCTACACGAAAGATAGAGAACTGCTGCAAACTGTGTCTCCCTGCATCTAGTTAACAGAGCTACCCTAAGCTGTGTCTTCTACACTCACGATACGGAACACCCACATATTGCGAATGCCAAAGCCATGACACAGAAGTACTGTAAACTGCTTATTCCTATACCCCGATACAGAACTCTGGAATACTGCGTCTCTCTACCTCCAAGTTACAGAGCTCCCTTGAGGTTCGTCTGCTACGCTCAGGCTACAGGAATCCCATATACAGCGTATGCCTTTTCCCATTCAACAGAACTCTTGGGAACTGATTCTCTCTACACCCAGGATACAGAAATCCTGAAAACTGCATCTCGCTACATCCAGGAGACAGAGCTCCCGTAAGCTGCTTATTGTACCCTCAGGGTACAGTAAACACACATTTAGCGTATGCCAATTTCCAGGATACAGAATTCCCATAAACTGCTTTTCTCCACACCCAGATACAGAACTCCGGTAAACTGTGTTCTCTACATCCAGGTTACAGAACTCCCATATGCTGCGTCTGCTACATTCAAGCTACAGAAATCCCATATACAGCGTATGCCTTCTCCCAGGCTGCAGAACTCTTGGAAATAGCTTCTTTCTACATGCAACCTACAGAACTCCTGGAAACTGCATCTCTCTGCACCCAGGTAACAGAAGGCCAGCAAGCTGCTTCTGCTATACTCAGCATACAGAAAACCCGCATATAGCAAAAGCCTAATTCCAGGCTTCAGAATACCAGTAAACAGTTGCTCTCTACACGAAAGATAGAGAACTGCTGCAAACTGTGTCTCCCTGCATCTAGTTAACAGAGCTACCCTAAGCTGTGTCTCCTACACTCAGGATACAGAAAACCCGCATATTGCGAATGCGAAATCCATGACACAGAAGTAGGGTAAACTACTTATCCTTATACCCCGATACAGAACTCCGAAATACTGCGTCTCTCTACCTCCAGTTTACACAGCTCCCTTGAGGTTCGTCTGTTACGCTTAGGCTACTCGAATCCCATATACAGCATATGCCTTCTCCCAGGCAACAGAACTCCTGGAAACGCTTCTCTCTACACCCAGGATACAGAACTCCTGAAAACTGCATCTCGCTACATCCAAGAGACAGAGCTCCCGTAAGCTGCTTATTGTACCCTCATTGTAAAGTAAATGCACACTTAGCGTATGCCTATTTCCAGGATACAGAATTCCCATAAACTGCTTTTCCCCACACCCAGATACAGAACTCCGGTAAACTGTGTTCTCTACATCCAGGTTACAGAACTCCCATATGCTGCGTCTGCTACACTCAAGCTACAGAAATCCCATATAGAGCGTATATCTTCTCCCAGGCTTCAGAACTCTTGGAAACAGCTTCTTTCTACATGCAACCTACAGAATGCCTGGAAACTGCATCTCTCTACACCCAGGTAACAGAACTCCCGTAAGCCGCTTCTGCTATACTCAGCATACAGAAAACCCGCATATAGCGAATGCCTAATTCCAGGCTTCAGAATTCCAGTAAACAGCTCCTCTCTACACGAAAGATAGAGAACTGCTGCAAACTGTGTCTCCCTGCATCTAGTTAACAGAGCTACCCTAAGCTGTGTCTTCTACACTCACGATACGGAACACCCACATATTGCGAATGCCAAAGCCATGACACAGAAGTACTGTAAACTGCTTATTCCTATACCCCGATACAGAACTCTGGAATACTGCGTCTCTCTACCTCCAAGTTACAGAGCTCCCTTGAGGTTCGTCTGCTACGCTCAGGCTACAGGAATCCCATATACAGCGTATGCCTTTTCCCATTCAACAGAACTCTTGGGAACTGATTCTCTCTACACCCAGGATACATAAATCCTGAAAACTGCATCTCGCTACATGCAGGAGACAGAGCTCCCATAAGCTGCTTATTATACCCTCAGGGTACAGTAAACACACAATTAGCGTATGCCAATTTCCAGGATACAGAATTCCCATAAACTGCTTTTCCCCACACCCAGATACAGAACTCCGGTAAACTGTGTTCTCTACATCCAGGTTACAGAACTCCCATATGCTGCGTCTGCTACATTCAAGCTACAGAAATCCCATATACAGCGTATGCCTTCTCCCAGGCTGCAGAACGCTTGGAAACAGCTTCTTTCTACATGCAACCTACAGAACTCCTGGAAACTGCATCTCTCTACACCCAGGTAACAGAAGGCCAGCAAGCTGCTTCTGCTATACTCAGCATACAGAAAACCCGCATATAGCAAAAGCCTAATTCCAGGCTTCAGAATACCAGTAAACAGTTGCTCTCTACACGAAAGAAAGAGAACTGCTGCAAACTGTGTCTCCCTGCATCTAGTTAACAGAGCTACCCTAAGCTGTGTCTCCTACACTCAGGATACAGAAAACCCGCATATTGCGAATGCGAAATCCATGACACAGAAGTAGGGTAAACTGCTTATCCCTATACCCCGATAGAGAACTCCGAAATACTGCGTCTCTCTACCTCCAGTTTGCACAGCTCCCTTGAGGTTCGTCTGTTACGCTTAGGCTACTCGAATCCCATATACAGCATATGCCTTCTCCCAGGCTACAGAACTCCTGGAAATGCTTCTCTCTACACCCAGGATACAGAACTCCTGAAAACTGCATCTCGCTACATCCAAGAGACAGAGCTCCCGTAAGCTGCTTATTGTACCCTCATTGTAAAGTAAATGCACATTTAGCGTATGCCTATTTCCAGGATACAGAATTCCCATAAACTGCTTTTCCCCACACCCAGATACAGAACTCCGGTAAACTGTGTTCTCTACATCCAGGTTACAGAACTCCCATATGCTGCGTCTGCTACACTCAAGCTACAGAAATCCCATATAGAGCGTATATCTTCTCCCAGGCTTCAGAACTCTTGGAAACAGCTTCTTTCTACATGCAACCTACAGAATGCCTGGAAACTGCATCTCTCTACACCCAGGTAACAGAACTCCCGTAAGCCGCTTCTGCTATACTCAGCATACAGAAAACCCGCATATAGCGAATGCCTAATTCCAGGCTTCAGAATACCAGTAAACAGCTGCTCTCTACACGAAAGATAGAGAACTGCTGCAAACTGTGTCTCCCTGCATCTAGTTAACAGAGCTACCCTAAGCTGTGTCTCCTACACTCAGGATACAGAAAACCCGCATATTACGAATGCCAAGTCCATGACACAGAAGTAGGGTAAACTGCTTATCCCTATACCCCGATACAGAACTCCGAAATAGTGCGTCTCTCTACCTCCAGTTTACACAGCTCCCTTGAGGTTCGTCTGTTACGCTTAGGCTACTCGAATCCCATATACAGCATATGCCTTCTCCCAGGCAACAGAACTCCTGGAAACGCTTCTCTCTACACCCAGGATACAGAACTCCTGAAAACTGCATCTCGCTACATCCAAGAGACAGAGCTCCCGTAAGCTGCTTATTGTACCCTCATTGTAAAGTAAATGCACATTTAGCGTATGCCTATTTCCAGGATACAGAATTCCCATAAACTGCTTTTCCCCACACCCAGATACAGAACTCCGGTAAACTGTGTTCTCTACATCCAGGTTACAGAACTCCCATATGCTGCGTCTGCTACACTCAAGCTACAGAAATCCCATATAGAGCGTATATCTTCTCCCAGGCTTCAGAACTCTTGGAAACAGCTTCTTTCTACATGCAACCTACAGAATGCCTGGAAACTGCATCTCTCTACACCCAGGTAACAGAACTCCCGTAAGCCGCTTCTGCTATACTCAGCATACAGAAAACCCGCATATAGCGAATGCCTAATTCCAGGCTTCAGAATTCCAGTAAACAGCTCCTCTCTACACGAAAGATAGAGAACTGCTGCAAACTGTGTCTCCATGCATCTAGTTAACAGAGCTACCCTAAGCTGTGTCTTCTACACTCACGATACGGAACACCCACATATTGCGAATGCCAAAGCCATGACACAGAAGTACTGTAAACTGCTTATTCCTATACCCCGATACAGAACTCTGGAATACTGCGTCTCTCTACCTCCAAGTTACAGAGCTCCCTTGAGGTTCGTCTACTACGCTCAGGCTACAGGAATCCCATATACAGCGTATGCCTTTTCCCATTCAACAGAACTCTTGGGAACTGATTCACTCTACACCCAGGATACAGAAATCCTGAAAACTGCATCTCGCTACATGCAGGAGACAGAGCTCCCATAAGCTGCTTATTATACCCTCAGGGTACAGTAAACACACATTTAGAGTATGCCAATTTCCAGGATACAGAATTCCCATAAACTGCTTTTCCCCACACCCAGATACAGAACTCCGGTAAACTGTGTTCTCTACATCCAGGTTACAGAACTCCCATATGCTGCGTCTGCTACATTCAAGCTACAGAAATCCCATATACAGCGTATGCCTTCTCCCAGGCTGCAGAACTCTTGGAAACAGCTTCTTTCTACATGCAACCTACAGAACTCCTGGAAACTGCATCTCTCTACACCCAGGTAACAGAACTCCCGTAAGCCGCTTCTGCTATACTCAGCGTACAGAAAACCCGCATATAGCGAATGCCTAATTCCAGGCTTCAGAATACCAGTAAACAGCTGCTCTCTACACGAACGATAGAGAACTGCTGCAAACTGTGTCTCCCTGCATCTAGTTAACAGAGCTACCCTAAGCTGTGTCTCCTACACTCAGGATACAGAAAACCCGCATATTGCAATGCCAAGTCCATGACACAGAAGTAGGGTAAACTGCTTATCCCTATACCCCGATACAGAACTCCGAAATACTGCGTCTCTCTACCTCCAGTTTACACAGCTCCCTTGAGGTTCGTCTGTTACACTTAGGCTACTCGAATCCCATATACAGCATATGCCTTCTCCCAGGCAACAGAACTCCTGGAAACGCTTCTCTCTACACCCAGGATACAGAACTCCTGAAAACTGCATCTCGCTACATCCAGGAGACAGAGCTCCCGTAAGCTGCTTATTGTACCCTCATTGTAAAGTAAATGCACATTTAGCGTATGCCTATTTCCAGGATACAGAATTCCCATAAACTGCTTTTCACCACACCCAGATACAGAACTCCGGTAAACTCTGTTCTCTACATCCAGGTTACAGAACTCCCTTAAGCTGCTTCTGCTACACTCAGCACTCAGAAAACCCGCATATAGCAAAAGCCTAAACCAGGCTTCAGAATTCCAGTAAACAGCTCCGCTCTACACGAAAGATAGAGAACTGCTGCAAACTGTGTCTCCCTGCATCTAGTTAACAGAGCTACCCTAAGCTGTGTCTTCTACACTCACGATACGGAACACCCACATATTGCGAATGCCAAAGCCATGACACAGAAGTACTGTAAACTGCTTATCCCTATACCCCGATACAGAACTCCGAAATACTGTGTCTCTCTACCTCCAGTTTACACAGCTCCCTTGAGGTTCGTCTGTTACGCTTAGGCTACTCGAATCCCATATACAGCATATGCCTTCTCCCAGGCTACAGAACTCCTGGAAACGCTTCTCTCTACACCCAGGATACAGAACTCCTGAAAACTGCATCTCGCTACATCCAAGAGACAGAGCTCCCGTAAGCTGCTTATTGTACCCTCAGGGTAAAGTAAATGCACATTTAGCGTATGCCTATTTCCAGGATACAGAATTCCCATAAACTGCTTTTCCCCACACCCAGATACAGAACTCCGGTAAACTGTGTTCTCTACATCCAGGTTACAGAACTCCCATATGCTGCGTCTGCTACACTCAAGCTACAGAAATCCCATATAGAGTGTATATCTTCTCCCAGGCTTCAGAACTCTTGGAAACAGCTTCTTTCTACATGCAACCTACAGAATGCCTGGAAACTGCATCTCTCTACACCCAGGTAACAGAACTCCCGTAAGCCGCTTCTGCTATACTCAGCATACAGAAAACCCGCATATAGCGAATGCCTAATTCCAGGCTTCTGAATTCCAGTAAACAGCTGCTCTCTACACGAAAGATAGAGAACTGCTGCAAACTGTGTCTCCCTGCATCTAGTTAACAGAGCTACCCTAAGCTGTGTCTTCTACACTCACGATACGGAACACCCACATATTGCGAATGCCAAAGCCATGACACAGAAGTACTGTAAACTGCTTATTCCTATACCCCGATACAGAACTCTGGAATACTGCGTCTCTCTACCTCCAAGTTACAGAGCTCCCTTGAGGTTCGTCTGCTACGCTCAGGCTACAGGAATCCCATATACAGCGTATGCCTTTTCCCATTCAACAGAACTCTTGGGAACTGATTCTCTCTACACCCAGGATACAGAAATCCTGAAAACTGCATCTCGCTACATGCAGGAGACAGAGCTCCCATAAGCTGTTTATTATACCCTCAGGGTACAGTAAACACACATTTAGCGTATGCCAATTTCCAGGATACAGAATTCCCATAAACTGCTTTTCCCCACACCCAGATACAGAACTCCGGTAAACTGTGTTCTCTACATCCAGGTTACAGAACTCCCATATGCTGTGTCTGCTACATTCAAGCTACAGAAATCCCATATACAGCGTATGCCTTCTCCCAGGCTGCAGAACTCTTGGAAACAGCTTCTTTCTACATGCAACCTACAGAACTCCTGGAAACTGCATCTCTCTACACCCAGGTAACAGAAGGCCAGCAAGCTGCTTCTGCTATACTCAGCATACAGAAAACCCGCATATAGCGAATGCCTAATTCCAGGCTTCAGAATACCAGTAAACAGCTGCTCTCTACACGAAAGATAAAGAACTGCTGCAAACTGTGTCTCCCTGCATCTAGTTAACAGAGCTACCCTAAGCTGTGTCTCCTACACTCAGGATACAGAAAACCCGCATATTGCGAATGCGAAATCCATGACACAGAAGTAGGGTAAACTGCTTATCCCTATACCCCGATAGAGAACTCCGAAATACTGCGTCTCTCTACCTCCAGTTTACACAGCTCCCTTGAGGTTCGTCTGTTACGCTTAGGCTACTCGAATCCCATATACAGCATATGCCTTCTCCCAGGCTACAGAACTCCTGGAAATGCTTCTCTCTACACCCAGGATACAGAACTCCTGAAAACTGCATCTCGCTACATCCAAGAGACAGAGCTCCCGTAAGCTGCTTATTGTACCCTCATTGTAAAGTAAATGCACATTTAGCGTATGCCTATTTCCAGGATACAGAATTCCCATAAACTGCTTTTCCCCACACCCAGATACAGAACTCTGGTAAACTGTGTTCTCTACATCCAGGTTACAGAACTCCCATATGCTGCGTCTGCTACACTCAAGCTACAGAAATCCCATATAGAGCGTATATCTTCTCCCAGGCTTCAGAACTCTTGGAAACAGCTTCTTTCTACATGCAACCTACAGAACTCCTGGAAACTGCATCTCTCTACACCCAGGTAACAGAACTCCCGTAAGCCGCTTCTGCTATACTCAGCATACAGAAAACCCGCATATAGCGAATGCCTAATTCCAGGCTTCAGAATTCCAGTAAACAGCTCCTCTCTACACGAAAGATAGAGAACTGCTGCAAACTGTGTCTCCCTGCATCTAGTTAACAGAGCTACCCTAAGCTGTGTCTTCTACACTCACGATACGGAACACCCACATATTGCGAATGCCAAAGCCATGACACAGAAGTACTGTAAACTGCTTATTCCTATACCCCGATACAGAACTCTGGAATACTGCGTCTCTCTACCTCCAAGTTACAGAGCTCCCTTGAGGTTCGTCTGCTACGCTCAGGCTACAGGAATCCCATATACAGCGTATGCCTTTTCCCATTCAACAGAACTCTTGGGAACTGATTCTCTCTACACCCAGGATACAGAAATCCTGAAAACTGCATCTCGCTACATGCAGGAGACAGAGCTCCCATAAGCTGCTTATTATACCCTCAGGGTACAGTAAACACACATTTAGCGTATGCCAATTTCCAGGATACAGAATTCCCATAAACTGCTTTTCCCCACACCCAGATACAGAACTCCGGTAAACTGTGTTCTCTACATTCAGGTTACAGAACTCCCATATGCTGCGTCTGCTACATTCAAGCTACAGAAATCCCATATACAGCGTATGCCTTCTCCCAGGCTGCAGAACTCTTGGAAACAGCTTCTTTCTACATGCAACCTACAGAACTCCTGGAAACTGCATCTCTCTACACCCAGGTAACAGAAGGCCAGCAAGCTGCTTCTGCTATACTCAGCATACAGAAAACCCGCATATAGCGAATGCCTAATTCCAGGCTTCAGAATACCAGTAAACAGCTGCTCTCTACACGAAAGATAGAGAACTGCTGCAAACTGTGTCTCCCTGCATCTAGTTAACAGAGCTACCCTAAGCTGTGTCTCCTACACTCAGGATACAGAAAACCCGCATATTGCGAATGCGAAATCCATGACACAGAAGTAGGGTAAACTGCTTATCCCTATACCCCGATAGAGAACTCCGAAATACTGCGTCTCTCTACCTCCAGTTTGCACAGCTCCCTTGAGGTTCGTCTGTTACGCTTAGGCTACTCGAATCCCATATACAGCATATGCCTTCTCCCAGGCTACAGAACTCCTGGAAATGCTTCTCTCTACACCCAGGATACAGAACTCCTGAAAACTGCATCTCGCTACATCCAAGAGACAGAGCTCCCGTAAGCTGCTTATTGTACCCTCATTGTAAAGTAAATGCACATTTAGCGTATGCCTATTTCCAGGATACAGAATTCCCATAAACTGCTTTTCCCCACACCCAGATACAGAACTCCGGTAAACTGTGTTCTCTACATCCAGGTTACAGAACTCCCATATGCTGCGTCTGCTACACTCAAGCTACAGAAATCCCATATAGAGCGTATATCTTCTCCCAGGCTTCAGAACTCTTGGAAACAGCTTCTTTCTACATGCAACCTACAGAATGCCTGGAAACTGCATCTCTCTACACCCAGGTAACAGAACTCCCGTAAGCCGCTTCTGCTATACTCAGCATACAGAAAACCCGCATATAGCGAATGCCTAATTCCAGGCTTCAGAATTCCAGTAAACAGCTGCTCTCTACACGAAAGATAGAGAACTGCTGCAAACTGTGTCTCCCTGCATCTAGTTAACAGAGCTACCCTAAGCTGTGTCTTCTACACTCACGATACGGAACACCCACATATTGCGAATGCCAAAGCCATGACACAGAAGTACTGTAAACTGATTATTCCTATACCCCGATACAGACCTCTGGAATACTGTGTCTCTCTACCTCCAAGTTACAGAGCTCCCTTGAGGTTCGTCTGCTACGCTCAGGGTACAGGAATCCCATATACAGCGTATGCCTTTTCCCATTCAACAGAACTCTTGGGAACTGATTCTCTCTACACCTAGGATACAGAAATCCTGAAAACTGCATCTCGCTACATGCAGGAGACAGAGCTCCCATAAGCTGCTTATTATACCCTCAGGGTACAGTAAACACACATTTAGCGTATGCCAATTTCCAGGATACAGAATTCCCATAAACTGCTTTTCCCCACACCCAGATACAGAACTCCGGTAAACTGTGTTCTCTACATCCAGGTTACAGAACTCCCATATGCTGCGTCTGCTACATTCAAGCTACAGAAATCCCATATACAGCGTATGCCTTCTCCCAGGCTGCAGAACTCTTGGAAACAGCTTCTTTCTACATGCAACCTACAGAACTCCTGGAAACTGCATCTCTCTACACCCAGGTAACAGAAGGCCAGCAAGCTGCTTCTGCTATACTCAGCATACAGAAAACCCGCATATAGCGAATGCCTAATTCCAGGCTTCAGAATACCAGTAAACAGCTGCTCTCTACACGAAAGATAGAGAACTGCTGCAAACTGTGTCTCCCTGCATCTAGTTAACAGAGCTACCCTAAGCTGTGTCTCCTACACTCAGGATACAGAAAACCTGCATATTGCGAATGCGAAATCCATGACACAGAAGTAGGGTAAACTGCTTATCCTTATACCCCGATACAGAACTCCGAAATACTGCGTCTCTCTACCTCCAGTTTACACAGCTCCCTTGAGGTTCGTCTGTTACGCTTAGGCTACTCGAATCCCATATACAGCATATGCCTTCTCCCAGGCAACAGAACTCCTGGAAACGCTTCTCTCTACACCCAGGATACAGAACTCCTGAAAACTGCATCTCGCTACATCCAAGAGACAGAGCTCCCGTAAGCTGCTTATTGTACCCTCATTGTAAAGTAAATGCACACTTAGCGTATGCCTATTTCCAGGATACAGAATTCCCATAAACTGCTTTTCCCCACACCCAGATACAGAACTCCGGTAAACTGTGTTCTCTACATCCAGGTTACAGAACTCCCATATGCTGCGTCTGCTACACTCAAGCTACAGAAATCCCATATAGAGCGTATATCTTCTCCCAGGCTTCAGAACTCTTGGAAACAGCTTCTTTCTACATGCAACCTACAGAATGCCTGGAAACTGCATCTCTCTACACCCAGGTAACAGAACTCACGTAAGCCGCTTCTGCTATACTCAGCATACAGAAAACCCGCATATAGCGAATGCCTAATTCCAGGCTTCAGAATACCAGTAAGCAGCTGCTCTCTACACGAAAGATAGAGAACTGCTGCAAACTGTGTCTCCCTGCATCTAGTTAACAGAGCTACCCTAAGCTGTGTCTCCTACACTCAGGATACAGAAAACCTGCATATTGCGAATGCGAAATCCATGACACAGAAGTAGGGTAAACTGCTTATCCCTATACCCCGATAGAGAACTCCGAAATACTGCGTCTCTCTACCTCCAGTTTGCACAGCTCCCTTGAGGTTCGTCTGTTACGCTTAGGCTACTCGAATCCCATATACAGCATATGCCTTCTCCCAGGCTACAGAACTCCTGGAAATGCTTCTCTCTACACTCAGGATACATTACTCCTGAAAACTGCATCTCGCTACATCCAAGAGACAGAGCTCCCGTAAGCTGCTTATTGTACCCTCATTGTAAAGTAAATGCACATTTAGCATATGCCTATTTCCAGGATACAGAATTCCCATAAACTGCTTTTCCCCACACCCAGATACAGAACTCCGGTAAACTGTGTTCTCTACATCCAGGTTACAGAACTCCCATTTGCTGCGTCTGCTACACTCAAGCTACAGAAATCCCATATAGAGCGTATATCTTCTCCCAGGCTTCAGAACTCTTGGAAACAGCTTCTTTCTACATGCAACCTACAGAATGCCTGGAAACTGCATCTCTCTACACCCAGGTAACAGAACTCCCGTAAGCCGCTTCTGCTATACTCAGCATACAGAAAACCCGCATATAGCGAATGCCTAATTCCAGGCTTCAGAATACCAGTAAACAGCTGCTCTCTACACGAAAGATAGAGAACTGCTGCAAACTGTGTCTCCCTGCATCTAGTTAACAGAGCTACCCTAAGCTGTGTCTTCTACACTCACGATACGGAACACCCACATATTGCGAATGCCAAAGCCATGACACAGAA
This sequence comes from Lepus europaeus, assembly GCF_033115175.1. Taxonomy (NCBI): domain Eukaryota; kingdom Metazoa; phylum Chordata; class Mammalia; order Lagomorpha; family Leporidae; genus Lepus; species Lepus europaeus. The sequence continues at coordinate 1,256,828 of NW_026909498.1, forward strand.
GTACTGTAAACTGCTTATTCCTATACCCCGATACAGAACTCTGGAATACTGTGTCTCTCTACCTCCAAGTTACAGAGCTCCCTTGAGGTTCGTCTGCTACGCTCAGGCTACAGGAATCCCATATACAGCGTATGCCTTTTCCCATTCAACAGAACTCTTGGGAACTGATTCTCTCTACACCTAGGATACAGAAATCCTGAAAACTGCATCTCGCTACATGCAGGAGACAGAGCTCCCATAAGCTGCTTATTATACCCTCAGGGTACAGTAAACACACATTTAGCGTATGCCAATTTCCAGGATACAGAATTCCCATAAACTGCTTTTCCCCACACCCAGATACAGAACTCCGGTAAACTGTGTTCTCTACATCCAGGTTACAGAACTCCCATATGCTGCGTCTGCTACATTCAAGCTACAGTAATCCCATATACAGCGTATGCCTTCTCCCAGGCTGCAGAACTCTTGGAAACAGCTTCTTTCTACATGCAACCTACAGAACTCCTGGAAACTGCATCTCTCTACACCCAGGTAACAGAAGGCCAGCAAGCTGCTTCTGCTATACTCAGCATACAGAAAACCCGCATATAGCGAATGCCTAATTCCAGGCTTCAGAATACCAGTAAGCAGCTGCTCTCTACACGAAAGATAGAGAACTGCTGCAAACTGTGTCTCCCTGCATCTAGTTAACAGAGCTACCCTAAGCTGTGTCTCCTACACTCAGGATACAGAAAACCTGCATATTGCGAATGCGAAATCCATGACACAGAAGTAGGGTAAACTGCTTATCCCTATACCCCGATAGAGAACTCCGAAATACTGCGTCTCTCTACCTCCAGTTTGCACAGCTCCCTTGAGGTTCGTCTGTTACGCTTAGGCTACTCGAATCCCATATACAGCATATGCCTTCTCCCAGGCTACAGAACTCCTGGAAATGCTTCTCTCTACACCCAGGATACAGAATTCCTGAAAACTGCATCTCGCTACATCCAAGAGACAGAGCTCCCGTAAGCTGCTTATTGTACCCTCATTGTAAAGTAAATGCACATTTAGCATATGCCTATTTCCAGGATACAGAATTCCCATAAACTGCTTTTCCCCACACCCAGATACAGAACTCCGGTAAACTGTGTTCTCTACATCCAGGTTACAGAACTCCCATTTGCTGCGTCTGCTACACTCAAGCTACAGAAATCCCATATAGAGCGTATATCTTCTCCCAGGCTTCAGAACTCTTGGAAACAGCTTCTTTCTACATGCAACCTACAGAATGCCTGGAAACTGCATCTCTCTACACCCAGGTAACAGAACTCCCGTAAGCCGCTTCTGCTATACTCAGCATACAGAAAACCCGCATATAGCGAATGCCTAATTCCAGGCTTCAGAATACCAGTAAACAGCTGCTCTCTACACGAAAGATAGAGAACTGCTGCAAACTGTGTCTCCCTGCATCTAGTTAACAGAGCTACCCTAAGCTGTGTCTTCTACACTCACGATACGGAACACCCACATATTGCGAATGCCAAAGCCATGACACAGAAGTACTGTAAACTGCTTATTCCTATACCCCGATACAGAACTCTGGAATACTGTGTCTCTCTACCTCCAAGTTACAGAGCTCCCTTGAGGTTCGTCTGCTACGCTCAGGCTACAGGAATCCCATATACAGCGTATGCCTTTTCCCATTCAACAGAACTCTTGGGAACTGATTCTCTCTACACCTAGGATACAGAAATCCTGAAAACTGCATCTCGCTACATGCAGGAGACAGAGCTCCCATAAGCTGCTTATTATACCCTCAGGGTACAGTAAACACACATTTAGCGTATGCCAATTTCCAGGATACAGAATTCCCATAAACTGCTTTTCCCCACACCCAGATACAGAACTCCGGTAAACTGTGTTCTCTACATCCAGGTTACAGAACTCCCATATGCTGCGTCTGCTACATTCAAGCTACAGTAATCCCATATACAGCGTATGCCTTCTCCCAGGCTGCAGAACTCTTGGAAACAGCTTCTTTCTACATGCAACCTACAGAACTCCTGGAAACTGCATCTCTCTACACCCAGGTAACAGAAGGCCAGCAAGCTGCTTCTGCTATACTCAGCATACAGAAAACCCGCATATAGCGAATGCCTAATTCCAGGCTTCAGAATACCAGTAAGCAGCTGCTCTCTACACGAAAGATAGAGAACTGCTGCAAACTGTGTCTCCCTGCATCTAGTTAACAGAGCTACCCTAAGCTGTGTCTCCTACACTCAGGATACAGAAAACCTGCATATTGCGAATGCGAAATCCATGACACAGAAGTAGGGTAAACTGCTTATCCCTATACCCCGATAGAGAACTCCGAAATACTGCGTCTCTCTACCTCCAGTTTGCACAGCTCCCTTGAGGTTCGTCTGTTACGCTTAGGCTACTCGAATCCCATATACAGCATATGCCTTCTCCCAGGCTACAGAACTCCTGGAAATGCTTCTCTCTACACCCAGGATACAGAATTCCTGAAAACTGCATCTCGCTACATCCAAGAGACAGAGCTCCCGTAAGCTGCTTATTGTACCCTCATTGTAAAGTAAATGCACATTTAGCATATGCCTATTTCCAGGATACAGAATTCCCATAAACTGCTTTTCCCCACACCCAGATACAGAACTCCGGTAAACTGTGTTCTCTACATCCAGGTTACAGAACTCCCATATGCTGCGTCTGCTACACTCAAGCTACAGAAATCCCATATAGAGCGTATATCTTCTCCCAGGCTTCAGAACTCTTGGAAACAGCTTCTTTCTACATGCAACCTACAGAATGCCTGGAAACTGCATCTCTCTACACCCAGGTAACAGAACTCCCGTAAGCCGCTTCTGCTATACTCAGCATACAGAAAACCCGCATATAGCGAATGCCTAATTCCAGGCTTCAGAATACCAGTAAACAGCTGCTCTCTACACGAAAGATAGAGAACTGCTGCAAACTGTGTCTCCCTGCATCTAGTTAACAGAGCTACCCTAAGCTGTGTCTTCTACACTCACGATACGGAACACCCACATATTGCGAATGCCAAAGCCATGACACAGAAGTACTGTAAACTGCTTATTCCTATACCCCGATACAGAACTCTGGAATACTGTGTCTCTCTACCTCCAAGTTACAGAGCTCCCTTGAGGTTCGTCTGCTACGCTCAGGCTACAGGAATCCCATATACAGCGTATGCCTTTTCCCATTCAACAGAACTCTTGGGAACTGATTCTCTCTACACCTAGGATACAGAAATCCTGAAAACTGCATCTCGCTACATGCAGGAGACAGAGCTCCCATAAGCTGCTTATTATACCCTCAGGGTACAGTAAACACACATTTAGCGTATGCCAATTTCCAGGATACAGAATTCCCATAAACTGCTTTTCCCCACACCCAGATACAGAACTCCGGTAAACTGTGTTCTCTACATCCAGGTTACAGAACTCCCATATGCTGCGTCTGCTACATTCAAGCTACAGTAATCCCATATACAGCGTATGCCTTCTCCCAGGCTGCAGAACTCTTGGAAACAGCTTCTTTCTACATGCAACCTACAGAACTCCTGGAAACTGCATCTCTCTACACCCAGGTAACAGAAGGCCAGCAAGCTGCTTCTGCTATACTCAGCATACAGAAAACCCGCATATAGCGAATGCCTAATTCCAGGCTTCAGAATACCAGTAAACAGCTGCTCTCTACACGAAAGATAGAGAACTGCTGCAAACTGTGTCTCCCTGCATCTAGTTAACAGAGCTACCCTAAGCTGTGTCTCCTACACTCAGGATACAGAAAACCTGCATATTGCGAATGCGAAATCCATGACACAGAAGTAGGGTAAACTGCTTATCCTTATACCCCGATACAGAACTCCGAAATACTGCGTCTCTCTACCTCCAGTTTACACAGCTCCCTTGAGGTTCGTCTGTTACGCTTAGGCTACTCGAATCCCATATACAGCATATGCCTTCTCCCAGGCAACAGAACTCCTGGAAACGCTTCTCTCTACACCCAGGATACAGAACTCCTGAAAACTGCATCTCGCTACATCCAAGAGACAGAGCTCCCGTAAGCTGCTTATTGTACCCTCATTGTAAAGTAAATGCACACTTAGCGTATGCCTATTTCCAGGATACAGAATTCCCATAAACTGCTTTTCCCCACACCCAGATACAGAACTCCGGTAAACTGTGTTCTCTACATCCAGGTTACAGAACTCCCATATGCTGCGTCTGCTACACTCAAGCTACAGAAATCCCATATAGAGCGTATATCTTCTCCCAGGCTTCAGAACTCTTGGAAACAGCTTCTTTCTACATGCAACCTACAGAATGCCTGGAAACTGCATCTCTCTACACCCAGGTAACAGAACTCCCGTAAGCCGCTTCTGCTATACTCAGCATACAGAAAACCCGCATATAGCGAATGCCTAATTCCAGGCTTCAGAATACCAGTAAGCAGCTGCTCTCTACACGAAAGATAGAGAACTGCTGCAAACTGTGTCTCCCTGCATCTAGTTAACAGAGCTACCCTAAGCTGTGTCTCCTACACTCAGGATACAGAAAACCCGCATATTGCGAATGCCAAGTCCATGACACAGAAGTAGGGTAAACTGCTTATCCCTATACCCCGATAGAGAACTCCGAAATACTGCGTCTCTCTACCTCCAGTTTACACAGCTCCCTTGAGGTTCGTCTGTTACGCTTAGGCTACTCGAATCCCATATACAGCATATGCCTTCTCCCAGGCTACAGAACTCCTGGAAACGCTTCTCTCTACACCCAGTATACAGAACTCCTGAAAACTGCATCTCGCTACATCCAAGAGACAGAGCTCCCGTAAGCTGCTTATTGTACCCTCATTGTAAAGTAAATGCACATTTAGCGTATGCCTATTTCCAGGATACAGAATTCCCATAAACTGCTTTTCCCCACACCCAGATACAGAACTCCGGTAAACTGTGTTCTCTACATCCAGGTTACAGAACTCCCATATGCTGCGTCTGCTACACTCAAGCTACAGAAATCCCATATAGAGCGTATATCTTCTCCCAGGCTTCAGAACTCTTGGAAACAGCTTCTTTCTACATGCAACCTACAGAATGCCTGGAAACTGCATCTCTCTACACCCAGGTAACAGAACTCCCGTAAGCCGCTTCTGCTATACTCAGCATACAGAAAACCCGCATATAGCGAATGCCTAATTCCAGGCTTCTGAATTCCAGTAAACAGCTGCTCTCTACACGAAAGATAGAGAACTGCTGCAAACTGTGTCTCCCTGCATCTAGTTAACAGAGCTACCCTAAGCTGTGTCTTCTACACTCACGATACGGAACACCCACATATTGCGAATGCCAAAGCCATGACACAGAAGTACTGTAAACTGCTTATTCCTATACCCCGATACAGAACTCTGGAATACTGCGTCTCTCTACCTCCAAGTTACAGAGCTCCCTTGAGGTTCGTCTGCTACGCTCAGGCTACAGGAATCCCATATACAGCGTATGCCTTTTCCCATTCAACAGAACTCTTGGGAACTGATTCTCTCTACACCCAGGATACAGAAATCCTGAAAACTGCATCTCGCTACATGCAGGAGACAGAGCTCCCATAAGCTGTTTATTATACCCTCAGGGTACAGTAAACACACATTTAGCGTATGCCAATTTCCAGGATACAGAATTCCCATAAACTGCTTTTCCCCACACCCAGATACAGAACTCCGGTAAACTGTGTTCTCTACATCCAGGTTACAGAACTCCCATATGCTGCGTCTGCTACATTCAAGCTACAGAAATCCCATATACAGCGTATGCCTTCTCCCAGGCTGCAGAACTCTTGGAAACAGCTTCTTTCTACATGCAACCTACAGAACTCCTGGAAACTGCATCTCTCTACACCCAGGTAACAGAAGGCCAGCAAGCTGCTTCTGCTATACTCAGCATACAGAAAACCCGCATATAGCGAATGCCTAATTCCAGGCTTCAGAATACCAGTAAACAGCTGCTCTCTACACAAAAGATAAAGAACTGCTGCAAACTGTGTCTCCCTGCATCTAGTTAACAGAGCTACCCTAAGCTGTGTCTCCTACACTCAGGATACAGAAAACCTGCATATTGCGAATGCGAAATCCATGACACAGAAGTAGGGTAAACTGCTTATCCCTATACCCCGATAGAGAACTCCGAAATACTGCGTCTCTCTACCTCCAGTTTGCACAGCTCCCTTGAGGTTCGTCTGTTACGCTTAGGCTACTCGAATCCCATATACAGCATATGCCTTCTCCCAGGCTACAGAACTCCTGGAAATGCTTCTCTCTACACCCAGGATACAGAACTCCTGAAAACTGCATCTCGCTACATCCAAGAGACAGAGCTCCCGTAAGCTGCTTATTGTACCCTCATTGTAAAGTAAATGCACATTTAGCATATGCCTATTTCCAGGATACAGAATTCCCATAAACTGCTTTTCCCCACACCCAGATACAGAACTCCGGTAAACTGTGTTCTCTACATCCAGGTTACAGAACTCCCATATGCTGCGTCTGCTACACTCAAGCTACAGAAATCCCATATAGAGCGTATATCTTCTCCCAGGCTTCAGAACTCTTGGAAACAGCTTCTTTCTACATGCAACCTACAGAATGCCTGGAAACTGCATCTCTCTACACCCAGGTAACAGAACTCCCGTAAGCCGCTTCTGCTATACTCAGCATACAGAAAACCCGCATATAGCGAATGCCTAATTCCAGGCTTCAGAATACCAGTAAACAGCTGCTCTCTACACGAAAGATAGAGAACTGCTGCAAACTGTGTCTCCCTGCATCTAGTTAACAGAGCTACCCTAAGCTGTGTCTTCTACACTCACGATACGGAACACCCACATATTGCGAATGCCAAAGCCATGACACAGAAGTACTGTAAACTGCTTATTCCTATACCCCGATACAGAACTCTGGAATACTGTGTCTCTCTACCTCCAAGTTACAGAGCTCCCTTGAGGTTCGTCTGCTACGCTCAGGCTACAGGAATCCCATATACAGCGTATGCCTTTTCCCATTCAACAGAACTCTTGGGAACTGATTCTCTCTACACCTAGGATACAGAAATCCTGAAAACTGCATCTCGCTACATGCAGGAGACAGAGCTCCCATAAGCTGCTTATTATACCCTCAGGGTACAGTAAACACACATTTAGCGTATGCCAATTTCCAGGATACAGAATTCCCATAAACTGCTTTTCCCCACACCCAGATACAGAACTCCGGTAAACTGTGTTCTCTACATCCAGGTTACAGAACTCCCATATGCTGCGTCTGCTACATTCAAGCTACAGTAATCCCATATACAGCGTATGCCTTCTCCCAGGCTGCAGAACTCTTGGAAACAGCTTCTTTCTACATGCAACCTACAGAACTCCTGGAAACTGCATCTCTCTACACCCAGGTAACAGAAGGCCAGCAAGCTGCTTCTGCTATACTCAGCATACAGAAAACCCGCATATAGCGAATGCCTAATTCCAGGCTTCAGAATACCAGTAAACAGCTGCTCTCTACACGAAAGATAGAGAACTGCTGCAAACTGTGTCTCCCTGCATCTAGTTAACAGAGCTACCCTAAGCTGTGTCTCCTACACTCAGGATACAGAAAACCTGCATATTGCGAATGCGAAATCCATGACACAGAAGTAGGGTAAACTGCTTATCCTTATACCCCGATACAGAACTCCGAAATACTGCGTCTCTCTACCTCCAGTTTACACAGCTCCCTTGAGGTTCGTCTGTTACGCTTAGGCTACTCGAATCCCATATACAGCATATGCCTTCTCCCAGGCAACAGAACTCCTGGAAACGCTTCTCTCTACACCCAGGATACAGAACTCCTGAAAACTGCATCTCGCTACATCCAAGAGACAGAGCTCCCGTAAGCTGCTTATTGTACCCTCATTGTAAAGTAAATGCACACTTAGCGTATGCCTATTTCCAGGATACAGAATTCCCATAAACTGCTTTTCCCCACACCCAGATACAGAACTCCGGTAAACTGTGTTCTCTACATCCAGGTTACAGAACTCCCATATGCTGCGTCTGCTACACTCAAGCTACAGAAATCCCATATAGAGCGTATATCTTCTCCCAGGCTTCAGAACTCTTGGAAACAGCTTCTTTCTACATGCAACCTACAGAATGCCTGGAAACTGCATCTCTCTACACCCAGGTAACAGAACTCCCGTAAGCCGCTTCTGCTATACTCAGCATACAGAAAACCCGCATATAGCGAATGCCTAATTCCAGGCTTCAGAATACCAGTAAGCAGCTGCTCTCTACACGAAAGATAGAGAACTGCTGCAAACTGTGTCTCCCTGCATCTAGTTAACAGAGCTACCCTAAGCTGTGTCTCCTACACTCAGGATACAGAAAACCCGCATATTGCGAATGCCAAGTCCATGACACAGAAGTAGGGTAAACTGCTTATCCCTATACCCCGATAGAGAACTCCGAAATACTGCGTCTCTCTACCTCCAGTTTACACAGCTCCCTTGAGGTTCGTCTGTTACGCTTAGGCTACTCGAATCCCATATACAGCATATGCCTTCTCCCAGGCTACAGAACTCCTGGAAACGCTTCTCTCTACACCCAGTATACAGAACTCCTGAAAACTGCATCTCGCTACATCCAAGAGACAGAGCTCCCGTAAGCTGCTTATTGTACCCTCATTGTAAAGTAAATGCACATTTAGCGTATGCCTATTTCCAGGATACAGAATTCCCATAAACTGCTTTTCCCCACACCCAGATACAGAACTCCGGTAAACTGTGTTCTCTACATCCAGGTTACAGAACTCCCATATGCTGCGTCTGCTACACTCAAGCTACAGAAATCCCATATAGAGCGTATATCTTCTCCCAGGCTTCAGAACTCTTGGAAACAGCTTCTTTCTACATGCAACCTACAGAATGCCTGGAAACTGCATCTCTCTACACCCAGGTAACAGAACTCCCGTAAGCCGCTTCTGCTATACTCAGCATACAGAAAACCCGCATATAGCGAATGCCTAATTCCAGGCTTCTGAATTCCAGTAAACAGCTGCTCTCTACACGAAAGATAGAGAACTGCTGCAAACTGTGTCTCCCTGCATCTAGTTAACAGAGCTACCCTAAGCTGTGTCTTCTACACTCACGATACGGAACACCCACATATTGCGAATGCCAAAGCCATGACACAGAAGTACTGTAAACTGCTTATTCCTATACCCCGATACAGAACTCTGGAATACTGCGTCTCTCTACCTCCAAGTTACAGAGCTCCCTTGAGGTTCGTCTGCTACGCTCAGGCTACAGGAATCCCATATACAGCGTATGCCTTTTCCCATTCAACAGAACTCTTGGGAACTGATTCTCTCTACACCCAGGATACAGAAATCCTGAAAACTGCATCTCGCTACATGCAGGAGACAGAGCTCCCATAAGCTGTTTATTATACCCTCAGGGTACAGTAAACACACATTTAGCGTATGCCAATTTCCAGGATACAGAATTCCCATAAACTGCTTTTCCCCACACCCAGATACAGAACTCCGGTAAACTGTGTTCTCTACATCCAGGTTACAGAACTCCCATATGCTGCGTCTGCTACATTCAAGCTACAGAAATCCCATATACAGCGTATGCCTTCTCCCAGGCTGCAGAACTCTTGGAAACAGCTTCTTTCTACATGCAACCTACAGAACTCCTGGAAACTGCATCTCTCTACACCCAGGTAACAGAAGGCCAGCAAGCTGCTTCTGCTATACTCAGCATACAGAAAACCCGCATATAGCGAATGCCTAATTCCAGGCTTCAGAATACCAGTAAACAGCTGCTCTCTACACAAAAGATAAAGAACTGCTGCAAACTGTGTCTCCCTGCATCTAGTTAACAGAGCTACCCTAAGCTGTGTCTCCTACACTCAGGATACAGAAAACCTGCATATTGCGAATGCGAAATCCATGACACAGAAGTAGGGTAAACTGCTTATCCCTATACCCCGATAGAGAACTCCGAAATACTGCGTCTCTCTACCTCCAGTTTGCACAGCTCCCTTGAGGTTCGTCTGTTACGCTTAGGCTACTCGAATCCCATATACAGCATATGCCTTCTCCCAGGCTACAGAACTCCTGGAAATGCTTCTCTCTACACCCAGGATACAGAACTCCTGAAAACTGCATCTCGCTACATCCAAGAGACAGAGCTCCCGTAAGCTGCTTACTGTACACTCATTGTAAAGTAAATGCACATTTAGCATATGCCTATTTCCAGGATACAGAATTCCCATAAACTGCTTTTCCCCACACCCAGATACAGAACTCCGGTAAACTGTGTTCTCTACATCCAGGTTACAGAACTCCCATATGCTGCGTCTGCTACACTCAAGCTACAGAAATCCCATATACAGCGTATATCTTCTCCCAGGCTTCAGAACTCTTGGAAACAGCTTCTTTCTACATGCAACCTACAGAATGCCTGGAAACTGCATCTCTCTACACAAAGGTAACAGAACTCCCGTAAGCCGCTTCTGCTATACTCAGCATACAGAAAACCCGCATATAGCGAATGCCTAATTCCAGGCTTCAGAATACCAGTAAACAGCTGCTCTCTACACGAAAGATAGAGAACTGCTGCAAACTGTGTCTCCCTGCATCTAGTTAACAGAGCTACCCTAAGCTGTGTCTTCTACACTCACGATACGGAACACCCACATATTGCGAATGCCAAAGCCATGACACAGAAGTACTGTAAACTGCTTATTCCTATACCCCGATACAGAACTCTGGAATACTGTGTCTCTCTACCTCCAAGTTACAGAGCTCCCTTGAGGTTCGTCTGCTACGCTCAGGCTACAGGAATCCCATATACAGCGTATGCCTTTTCCCATTCAACAGAACTCTTGGGAACTGATTCTCTCTACACCTAGGATACAGAAATCCTGAAAACTGCATCTCGCTACATGCAGGAGACAGAGCTCCCATAAGCTGCTTATTATACCCTCAGGGTACAGTAAACACACATTTAGCGTATGCCAATTTCCAGGATACAGAATTCCCATAAACTGCTTTTCCCCACACCCAGATACAGAACTCCGGTAAACTGTGTTCTCTACATCCAGGTTACAGAACTCCCATATGCTGCGTCTGCTACATTCAAGCTACAGTAATCCCATATACAGCGTATGCCTTCTCCCAGGCTGCAGAACTCTTGGAAACAGCTTCTTTCTACATGCAACCTACAGAACTCCTGGAAACTGCATCTCTCTACACCCAGGTAACAGAAGGCCAGCAAGCTGCTTCTGCTATACTCAGCATACAGAAAACCCGCATATAGCGAATGCCTAATTCCAGGCTTCAGAATACCAGTAAGCAGCTGCTCTCTACACGAAAGATAGAGAACTGCTGCAAACTGTGTCTCCCTGCATCTAGTTAACAGAGCTACCCTAAGCTGTGTCTCCTACACTCAGGATACAGAAAACCTGCATATTGCGAATGCGAAATCCATGACACAGAAGTAGGGTAAACTGCTTATCCCTATACCCCGATAGAGAACTCCGAAATACTGCGTCTCTCTACCTCCAGTTTACACAGCTCCCTTGAGGTTCGTCTGTTACGCTTAGGCTACTCGAATCCCATATACAGCATATGCCTTCTCCCAGGCTACAGAACTCCTGGAAATGCTTCTCTCTACACCCAGGATACAGAACTCCTGAAAACTGCATCTCGCTACATCCAAGAGACAGAGCTCCCGTAAGCTGCTTATTGTACCCTCATTGTAAAGTAAATGCACATTTAGCATATGCCTATTTCCAGGATACAGAATTCCCATAAACTGCTTTTCCCCACACCCAGATACAGAACTCCGGTAAACTGTGTTCTCTACATCCAGGTTACAGAACTCCCATATGCTGCGTCTGCTACACTCAAGCTACAGAAATCCCATATAGAGCGTATATCTTCTCCCAGGCTTCAGAACTCTTGGAAACAGCTTCTTTCTACATGCAACCTACAGAATGCCTGGAAACTGCATCTCTCTACACCCAGGTAACAGAACTCCCGTAAGCCGCTTCTGCTATACTCAGCATACAGAAAACCCGCATATAGCGAATGCCTAATTCCAGGCTTCAGAATACCAGTAAACAGCTGCTCTCTACACGAAAGATAGAGAACTGCTGCAAACTGTGTCTCCCTGCATCTAGTTAACAGAGCTACCCTAAGCTGTGTCTTCTACACTCACGATACGGAACACCCACATATTGCGAATGCCAAAGCCATGACACAGAAGTACTGTAAACTGCTTATTCCTATACCCCGATACAGAACTCTGGAATACTGTGTCTCTCTACCTCCAAGTTACAGAGCTCCCTTGAGGTTCGTCTGCTACGCTCAGGCTACAGGAATCCCATATACAGCGTATGCCTTTTCCCATTCAACAGAACTCTTGGGAACTGATTCTCTCTACACCTAGGATACAGAAATCCTGAAAACTGCATCTCGCTACATGCAGGAGACAGAGCTCCCATAAGCTGCTTATTATACCCTCAGGGTACAGTAAACACACATTTAGCGTATGCCAATTTCCAGGATACAGAATTCCCATAAACTGCTTTTCCCCACACCCAGATACAGAACTCCGGTAAACTGTGTTCTCTACATCCAGGTTACAGAACTCCCATATGCTGCGTCTGCTACATTCAAGCTACAGTAATCCCATATACAGCGTATGCCTTCTCCCAGGCTGCAGAACTCTTGGAAACAGCTTCTTTCTACATGCAACCTACAGAACTCCTGGAAACTGCATCTCTCTACACCCAGGTAACAGAAGGCCAGCAAGCTGCTTCTGCTATACTCAGCATACAGAAAACCCGCATATAGCGAATGCCTAATTCCAGGCTTCAGAATACCAGTAAACAGCTGCTCTCTACACGAAAGATAGAGAACTGCTGCAAACTGTGTCTCCCTGCATCTAGTTAACAGAGCTACCCTAAGCTGTGTCTCCTACACTCAGGATACAGAAAACCTGCATATTGCGAATGCGAAATCCATGACACAGAAGTAGGGTAAACTGCTTATCCTTATACCCCGATACAGAACTCCGAAATACTGCGTCTCTCTACCTCCAGTTTACACAGCTCCCTTGAGGTTCGTCTGTTACGCTTAGGCTACTCGAATCCCATATACAGCATATGCCTTCTCCCAGGCAACAGAACTCCTGGAAACGCTTCTCTCTACACCCAGGATACAGAACTCCTGAAAACTGCATCTCGCTACATCCAAGAGACAGAGCTCCCGTAAGCTGCTTATTGTACCCTCATTGTAAAGTAAATGCACACTTAGCGTATGCCTATTTCCAGGATACAGAATTCCCATAAACTGCTTTTCCCCACACCCAGATACAGAACTCCGGTAAACTGTGTTCTCTACATCCAGGTTACAGAACTCCCATATGCTGCGTCTGCTACACTCAAGCTACAGAAATCCCATATAGAGCGTATATCTTCTCCCAGGCTTCAGAACTCTTGGAAACAGCTTCTTTCTACATGCAACCTACAGAATGCCTGGAAACTGCATCTCTCTACACCCAGGTAACAGAACTCCCGTAAGCCGCTTCTGCTATACTCAGCATACAGAAAACCCGCATATAGCGAATGCCTAATTCCAGGCTTCAGAATACCAGTAAGCAGCTGCTCTCTACACGAAAGATAGAGAACTGCTGCAAACTGTGTCTCCCTGCATCTAGTTAACAGAGCTACCCTAAGCTGTGTCTCCTACACTCAGGATACAGAAAACCCGCATATTGCGAATGCCAAGTCCATGACACAGAAGTAGGGTAAACTGCTTATCCCTATACCCCGATAGAGAACTCCGAAATACTGCGTCTCTCTACCTCCAGTTTACACAGCTCCCTTGAGGTTCGTCTGTTACGCTTAGGCTACTCGAATCCCATATACAGCATATGCCTTCTCCCAGGCTACAGAACTCCTGGAAACGCTTCTCTCTACACCCAGTATACAGAACTCCTGAAAACTGCATCTCGCTACATCCAAGAGACAGAGCTCCCGTAAGCTGCTTATTGTACCCTCATTGTAAAGTAAATGCACATTTAGCGTATGCCTATTTCCAGGATACAGAATTCCCATAAACTGCTTTTCCCCACACCCAGATACAGAACTCCGGTAAACTGTGTTCTCTACATCCAGGTTACAGAACTCCCATATGCTGCGTCTGCTACACTCAAGCTACAGAAATCCCATATAGAGCGTATGTCTTCTCCCAGGCTTCAGAACTCTTGGAAACAGCTTCTTTCTACATGCAACCTACAGAATGCCTGGAAACTGCATCTCTCTACACCCAGGTAACAGAACTCCCGTAAGCCGCTTCTGCTATACTCAGCATACAGAAAACCCGCATATAGCGAATGCCTAATTCCAGGCTTCTGAATTCCAGTAAACAGCTCCTCTCTACACGAAAGATAGAGAACTGCTGCAAACTGTGTCTCCCTGCATCTAGTTAACAGAGCTACCCTAAGCTGTGTCTTCTACACTCACGATACGGAACACCCACATATTGCGAATGCCAAAGCCATGACACAGAAGTACTGTAAACTGCTTATTCCTATACCCCGATACAGAACTCTGGAATACTGCGTCTCTCTACCTCCAAGTTACAGAGCTCCCTTGAGGTTCGTCTGCTACGCTCAGGCTACAGGAATCCCATATACAGCGTATGCCTTTTCCCATTCAACAGAACTCTTGGGAACTGATTCTCTCTACACCCAGGATACAGAAATCCTGAAAACTGCATCTCGCTACATGCAGGAGACAGAGCTCCCATAAGCTGTTTATTATACCCTCAGGGTACAGTAAACACACATTTAGCGTATGCCAATTTCCAGGATACAGAATTCCCATAAACTGCTTTTCCCCACACCCAGATACAGAACTCCGGTAAACTGTGTTCTCTACATCCAGGTTACAGAACTCCCATATGCTGCGTCTGCTACATTCAAGCTACAGAAATCCCATATAGAGCGTATGCCTTCTCCCAGGCTGCAGAACTCTTGGAAACAGCTTCTTTCTACATGCAACCTACAGAACTCCTGGAAACTGCATCTCTCTACACCCAGGTAACAGAAGGCCAGCAAGCTGCTTCTGCTATACTCAGCATACAGAAAACCCGCATATAGCGAATGCCTAATTCCAGGCTTCAGAATACCAGTAAACAGCTGCTCTCTACACGAAAGATAGAGAACTGCTGCAAACTGTGTCTCCCTGCATCTAGTTAACAGAGCTACCCTAAGCTGTGTCTCCTACACTCAGGATACAGAAAACCTGCATATTGCGAATGCGAAATCCATGACACAGAAGTAGGGTAAACTGCTTATCCCTATACCCCGATAGAGAACTCCGAAATACTGCGTCTCTCTACCTCCAGTTTACACAGCTCCCTTGAGGTTCGTCTGTTACGCTTAGGCTACTCGAATCCCATATACAGCATATGCCTTCTCCCAGGCTACAGAACTCCTGGAAATGCTTCTCTCTACACCCAGGATACAGAACTCCTGAAAACTGCATCTCGCTACATCCAAGAGACAGAGCTCCCGTAAGCTGCTTATTGTACCCTCATTGTAAAGTAAATGCACATTTAGCGTATGCCTATTTCCAGGATACAGAATTCCCATAAACTGCTTTTCCCCACACCCAGATACAGAACTCCGGTAAACTGTGTTCTCTACATCCAGGTTACAGAACTCCCATATGCTGCGTCTGCTACACTCAAGCTACAGAAATCCCATATAGAGCGTATATCTTCTCCCAGGCTTCAGAACTCTTGGAAACAGCTTCTTTCTACATGCAACCTACAGAATGCCTGGAAACTGCATCTCTCTACACCCAGGTAACAGAACTCCCGTAAGCCGCTTCTGCTATACTCAGCATACAGAAAACCCGCATATAGCGAATGCCTAATTCCAGGCTTCAGAATACCAGTAAACAGCTGCTCTCTACACGAAAGATAGAGAACTGCTGCAAACTGTGTCTCCCTGCATCTAGTTAACAGAGCTACCCTAAGCTGTGTCTCCTACACTCAGGATACAGAAAACCCGCATATTGCGAATGCCAAGTCCATGACACAGAAGTAGGGTAAACTGCTTATCCCTATACCCCGATACAGAACTCCGAAATACTGCGTCTCTCTACCTCCAGTTTACACAGCTCCCTTGAGGTTCGTCTGTTACGCTTAGGCTACTCGAATCCCATATACAGCATATGCCTTCTCCCAGGCAACAGAACTCCTGGAAACGCTTCTCTCTACACCCAGGATACAGAACTCCTGAAAACTGCATCTCGCTACATCCAGGAGACAGAGCTCCCGTAAGCTGCTTATTGTACACTCATTGTAAAGTAAATGTACATTTAGCGTATGCCTATTTCCAGGATACAGAATTCCCATAAACTGCTTTTCCCCACACCCAGATACAGAACTCCGGTAAACTGTGTTCTCTACATCCAGGTTACAGAACTCCCATATGCTGCGTCTGCTACACTCAAGCTACAGAAATCCCATATAGAGCGTATATCTTCTCCCAGGCTTCAGAACTCTTGGAAACAGCTTCTTTCTACATGCAACCTACAGAATGCCTGGAAACTGCATCTCTCTACACCCAGGTAACAGAACTCCCGTAAGCCGCTTCTGCTATACTCAGCATACAGAAAACCCGCATATAGCGAATGCCTAATTCCAGGCTTCAGAATTCCAGTAAACAGCTCCTCTCTACACGAAAGATAGAGAACTGCTGCAAACTGTGTCTCCCTGCATCTAGTTAACAGAGCTACCCTAAGCTGTGTCTCCTACACTCAGATTACAGAAAACCCGCATATTGCGAATGCCAAAGCCATGACACAGAAGTACTGTAAACTGCTTATTCCTATACCCCGATACAGAACTCTGGAATACTGCGTCTCTCTACCTCCAAGTTACAGAGCTCCCTTGAGGTTCGTCTGCTACGCTCAGGCTACAGGAATCCCATATACAGCATATGCCTTTTCCCATTCAACAGAACTCTTGGGAACTGATTCTCTCTACACCCAGGATACAGAAATCCTGAAAACTGCATCTCGCTACATCCAAGAGACAGAGCTCCCGTAAGCTGCTTATTGTACCCTCATTGTAAAGTAAATGCACATTTAGCGTATGCCTATTTCCAGGATACAGAATTCCCATAAACTGCTTTTCCCCACACCCAGATACAGAACTCCGGTAAACTGTGTTCTCTACATCCAGGTTACAGAACTCCCATATGCTGCGTCTGCTACATTCAAGCTACAGAAATCCCATATACAGCCTATGCCTTCTCCCAGGCTGCAGAACTCTTGGAAACAGCTTCTTTCTACATGCAACCTACAGAACTCCTGGAAACTGC
Source organism: Lepus europaeus (assembly GCF_033115175.1). Classification (NCBI taxonomy): domain Eukaryota; kingdom Metazoa; phylum Chordata; class Mammalia; order Lagomorpha; family Leporidae; genus Lepus; species Lepus europaeus. The sequence goes on from NW_026909498.1 coordinate 1,274,292, forward strand.
ATCTCTCTACACCCAGGTAACAGAAGGCCAGCAAGCTGCTTCTGCTATACTCAGCATACAGAAAACCCGCATATAGCGAATGCCTAATTCCAGGCTTCAGAATACCAGTAAGCAGCTGCTCTCTACACGAAAGATAGAGAACTGCTGCAAACTGTGTCTCCCTGCATCTAGTTAACAGAGCTACCCTAAGCTGTGTCTCCTACACTCAGGATACAGAAAACCTGCATATTGCGAATGCGAAATCCATGACACAGAAGTAGGGTAAACTGCTTATCCCTATACCCCGATAGAGAACTCCGAAATACTGCGTCTCTCTACCTCCAGTTTACACAGCTCCCTTGAGGTTCGTCTGTTACGCTTAGGCTACTCGAATCCCATATACAGCATATGACTTCTCCCAGGCTACAGAACTCCTGGAAATGCTTCTCTCTACACCCAGGATACAGAACTCCTGAAAACTGCATCTCGCTACATCCAAGAGACAGAGCTCCCGTAAGCTGCTTATTGTACCCTCATTGTAAAGTAAATGCACATTTAGCGTATGCCTATTTCCAGGATACAGAATTCCCATAAACTGCTTTTCCCCACACCCAGATACAGAACTCCGGTAAACTGTGTTCTCTACATCCAGGTTACAGAACTCCCATATGCTGCGTCTGCTACATTCAAGCTACAGAAATCCCATATACAGTGTATGCCTTCTCCCAGGCTTCAGAACTCTTGGAAACAGCTTCTTTCTACATGCAACCTACAGAATGCCTGGAAACTGCATCTCTCTACACCCAGGTAACAGAACTCCCGTAAGCCGCTTCTGCTATACTCAGCATACAGAAAACGCGCATATAGCGAATGCCTAATTCCAGGCTTCAGAATACCAGTAAACAGCTGCTCTCTACACGAAAGATAGAGAACTGCTGCAAACTGTGTCTCCCTGCATCTAGTTAACAGAGCTACCCTAAGCTGTGTCTCCTACACTCAGGATACAGAAAACCCGCATATTGCGAATGCCAAGTCCATGACACAGAAGTAGGGTAAACTGCTTATCCCTATACCCCGATACAGAAATCCGAAATACTGCATCTCTCTACCTCCAGTTTACACAGCTCCCTTGAGGTTCGTCTGTTACGCTTAGGCTACTCGAATCCCATATACAGCATATGCCTTCTCCCAGGCTACAGAAATCCTGGAAACGCTTCTCTCTACACCCAGGATACAGAACTCCTGAAAACTGCATCTCCCTACATGCAGGAGACAGAGCTACCATAAGCTGCTTATTATACCCTCAGGGTACAGTAAACACACATTTAGCGTATGCCAATTTCCAGGATACAGAATTCCCATAAACTGCTTTTCCCCACACCCAGATACAGAACTCCGGTAAACTGTGTTCTCTACATCCAGGTTACAGAACTCCCATGTGCTGCGTCTGCTACACTCAAGCTACAGAAATCCCATATAGAGCGTATGCCTTCTCCCAGGCTGCAGAACACTGGGAAACAGCTTCTTTCTACATGCAACCTACAGAACTCCAGGAAACTGCATCTCTCTACACCCAGGTAACAGAACTCCCGTAAGCCGCTTCTGCTATACTCAGCGTACAGAAAACCCGCATATAGCGAATGCCTAATTCCAGGCTTCAGAATACCAGTAAACAGCTGCTCTCTACACGAAAGATAGAGAACTGCTGCAAACTGTGTCTCCCTGCATCTAGTTAACAGAGCTACCCTAAGCTGTGTCTTCTACACTCACGATACGGAACACCCACATATTGCGAATGCCAAAGCCATGACACAGAAGTACTGTAAACTGCTTATCCCTATACCCTGATACAGAACTCCGAAATACTGCGTCTCTCTACCTCCAAGTTACAGAGCTCCCTTGAGGTTCGTCTGCTACGCTCAGGCTACTCGAATCCCATATACAGCATATGCCTTCTCCCAGGCTACAGAACTCCTGAAACGCTTCTCTCTACACCCAGGATACAGAACTCCTGAAAACTGCATCTCGCTACATCCAAGAGACAGAGCTCCCGTAAGCTGCTTATTGTACCCTCATTGTAAAGTAAATGCACATTTAGCGTATGCCTATTTCCAGGATACAGAATTCCCATAAACTGCTTTTCCCCACACCCAGATACAGAACTCCGGTAAACTGTGTTCTCTACATCCAGGTTACAGAACTCCCTTAAGCTGCTTCTGCTACACTCAGCACTCAGAAAACCCGCATATAGCAAAAGCCTAATTCCAGGCTTCAGAATTCCAGTAAACAGCTGCTCTCTACACGAAAGATAGAGAACTGCTGCAAACTGTGTCTCCCTGCATCTAGTTAACAGAGCTACCCTAAGCTGTGTCTCCTACACTCACGATACGGAACACCCACATATTGCGAATGCCAAAGCCATGCCACAGAAGTAGGGTAAACTGCTTATCCCTATACCCCGATACAGAACTCCAAAATACTGCGTCTCTCTACCTCCAGTTTACACAGCTCCCTTGAGGTTCCTCTGTTATGCTTAGGCTACTCGAATCCCATATACAGCATATGCCTTCTCCCAGGCTACAGAACTCCTGGAAATGCTTCTCTCTACACCCAGGATACAGAACTCCTGAAAACTGCATCTCGCTACATGCAGGAGACAGAGCTCCCGTAAGCTGCTTATTGTACCCTCATTGTAAAGTAAATGCACATTTAGCGTATGCCTATTTCCAGGATACAGAATTCCCATAAACTGCTTTTCCCCACACCCAGATACAGAACTCCGGTAAACTGTGTTCTCTACATCCAGGTTACAGAACTCCCATATGCTGCGTCTGCTACACTCAAGCTACAGAAATCCCATATAGAGCGTATATCTTCTCCCAGGCTTCAGAACTCTTGGAAACAGCTTCTTTCTACATGCAACCTACAGAACTCCTGGAAACTGCATCTCTCTACACCCAGGTAACAGAACTCCCGTAAGCCGCTTCTGCTATACTCAGCATACAGAAAACCCGCATATAGCGAATGCCTAATTCCAGGCTTCAGAATTCCAGTAAACAGCTCCTCTCTACACCAAAGATAGAGAACTGCTGCAAACTGTCTCCCTGCATCTAGTTAACAGAGCTACCCTAAGCTGTGTCTTCTACACTCACGATACGGAACACCCACATATTGAGAATGCCAAAGCCATGACACAGAAGTACTGTAAACTGCTTATTCCTATACCCCGATACAGAACTCTGGAATACTGCGTCTCTCTACCTCCAAGTTACAGAGCTCCCTTGAGGTTTGTCTGCTACGCTCAGGCTACAGGAATCCCATATAGAGCGTATGCCTTCTCCCAGGCTACAGAACTCTTGGGAACTGATTCTCTCTACACCTAGGATACAGAAATCCTGAAAACTGCATCTCGCTACATGCAGGAGACAGAGCTCCCATAAGCTGCTCATTATACCCTCAGGGTACAGTAAACACACATATAGCGTATGCCAATTTCCAGGATACAGAATTCCCATAAACTACTTTTCCCCACACTCAGATACAGAACTCCGGTAAACTGTGTTCTCTACATCCAGGTTACAGAACTCCCATATGCTGCGTCTGCTACATTCAAGCTACAGAAATCCCATATACAGCGTATGCCTTCTCCCAGGCTGCAGAACTCTTGGAAACAGCTTCTTTCTACATGCAACCTACAGAACTCCTGGAAACTGCATCTCTCTACACCCAGGTAACAGAAGGCCAGCAAGCTGCTTCTGCTATACTCAGCATACAGAAAACCGGCATATAGCGAATGCCTAATTCCAGGCTTCAGAATACCAGTAAACAGCTGCTCTCTACACGAAAGATAGAGAACTGCTGCAAACTGTGTCTCCCTGCATCTAGTTAACAGAGCTACCCTAAGCTGTGTCTCCTACACTCAGGATACAGAAAACCCGCATATTGCGAATGCGAAATCCATGACACAGAAGTAGGGTAAACTGCTTATCCTTATACCCCGATACAGAACTCCGAAATACTGCGTCTCTCTACCTCCAGTTTACACAGCTCCCTTGAGGTTCGTCTGTTACACTTAGGCTACTCGAATCCCATATACAGCATATGCCTTCTCCCAGGCAACAGAACTCCTGGAAACGCTTCTCTCTACACCCAGGATACAGAACTCCTGAAAACTGCATCTCGCTACATCCAGGAGACAGAGCTCCCATAAGCTGCTTATTGTACCCTCATTGTAAAGTAAATGCACATTTAGCGTATGCCTATTTCCAGGATACAGAATTCCCATAAACTGCTTTTCCCCACACCCAGATACAGAACTCCGGTAAACTGTGTTCTCTACATCCAGGTTACAGAACTCCCATATGCTGCGTCTGCTACACTCAAGCTACAGAAATCCCATATACAGCGTATGTCTTCTCCCAGGCTTCAGAACTCTTGGAAACAGCTTCTTTCTACATGCAACCTACAGAATGCCTGGAAACTGCATCTCTCTACACCCAGGTAACAGAACTCCCGTAAGCCGCTTCTGCTATACTCAGCATACAGAAAACCCGCATATAGCGAATGCCTAATTCCAGGCTTCAGAATTCCAGTAAACAGCTCCTCTCTACACGAAAGATAGAGAACTGCTGCAAACTGTGTCTCCCTGCATCTAGTTAACAGAGCTACCCTAAGCTGTGTCTCCTACACTCAGGACACAGAAAACCCGCATATTGCGAATGCCAAGTCCATGACACAGAAATAGGGTAAACTGCTTATCCCTATACCCCGATACAGAACTCCGAAATACTGCGTCTCTCTACCTCCAGTTTACACAGCTCCCTTGAGGTTCGTCTGTTACACTTAGGCTACTCGAATCCCATATACAGCATATGCCTTCTCCCAGGCAACAGAACTCCTGGAAACGCTTCTCTCTACACCCAGGATACAGAACTCCTGAAAACTGCATCTCGCTACATCCAGGAGACAGAGCTCCCGTAAGGTGCTTATTGTACCCTCATTGTAAATTAAATGCACATTTAGCGTATGCCTATTTCCAGGATACAGAATTCCCATAAACTGCTTTTCCCACACCCACATACAGAACTCCGGTAAACTGTGTTCTCTACATCCAGGTTACAGAACTCCCATATGCTGCGTCTGCTACACTCAAGCTACAGAAATCCCATATAGAGTGTATATCTTCTCCCAGGCTTCAGAACTCTTGGAAACAGCTTCTTTCTACATGCAACCTACAGAATGCCTGGAAACTGCATCTCTCTACACCCAGGTAACAGAACTCCCGTAAGCAGCTTCTGCTATACTCAGCATACAGAAAACCCGCATATAGCGAATGCCTAATTCCAGGCTTCAGAATACCAGTAAACAGCTCCTCTCTACACGAAAGATAGAGAACTGCTGCAAACTGTGTCTCCCTGCATCTAGTTAACAGAGCTACCCTAAGCTGTGTCTTCTACACTCACGATACGGAACACCCACATATTGCGAATGCCAAAGCCATGACACAGAAGTACTGTAAACTGCTTATTCCTATACCCCGATACAGAACTCTGGAATACTGCGTCTCTCTACCTCCAAGTTACAGAGCTCCCTTGAGGTTCGTCTGCTACGCTCAGGCTACAGGAATCCCATATACAGCGTATACCTTTTCCATTCAACATAACTCTTGGGAACTGATTCTCTCTACACCCAGGATACAGAAATCCTGAAAACTGCATCTCGCTACATGCAGGAGACAGAGCTCCCATAAGCTGCTTATTATACCCTCAGGGTACAGTAAACACACATTTAGCGTATGCCAATTTCCAGGATACAGAATTCCCATAAACTGCTTTTCCCCACACCCAGATACAGAACTCCGGTAAACTGTGTTCTCTACATCCAGGTTACAGAACTCCCATATGCTGCGTCTGCTACATTTAAGCTACAGAAATCCCATATACAGCGTATGCCTTCTCCCAGGCTGCAGAACTCTTGGAAACAGCTTCTTTCTACATGCAACCTACAGAATGCCTGGAAACTGCATCTCTCTACACCCAGGTAACAGAACTCCCGTAAGCCGCTTCTGCTATACTCAGCATACAGAAAACCCGCATATAGCGAATGCCTAATTCCAGGCTTCAGAATACCAGTAAACAGCTGCTCTCTACACGAAAGATAGAGAACTGCTGCAAACTGTGTCTCCCTGCATCTAGTTAACAGAGCTACCCTAAGCTGTGTCTCCTACACTCAGGATACAGAAAACCCGCATATTGCGAATGCCAAGTCCATGACACAGAAGTAGGGTAAACTGCTTATCCCTATACCCCGATACAGAACTCCGAAATACTGCGTCTCTCTACCTCCAGTTTACACAGCTCCCTTGAGGTTCGTCTGTTACACTTAGGCTACTCGAATCCCATATACAGCATATCCTTCTCCCAGGCAACAGCACTCCTGGAAACGCATCTCTCTACACCCAGGATACAGAACTCCTGAAAACTGCATCTCGCTACATCCTTGAGACAGAGCTCCCGTAAGCTGCTTATTGTACCCTCATTGTAAAGTAAATGCACATTTAGCGTATGCCTATTTCCAGGATACAGAATTCCCATAAACTGCTTTTCCCCACACCCAGATACAGAACTCCGGTAGACTCTGTTCTCTACATCCAGGTTACAGAACTCCCTTAAGCTGCTTCTGCTACACTCAGCACTCAGAAAACCCGCATATAGCAAAAGCCTAATTCCAGGCTTCAGAATTCCAGTAAACAGCTCCTCTCTACACGAAAGATAGAGAACTGCTGCAAACTGTGTCTCCCTGCATCTTGTTAACAGAGCTACCCTAAGCTGTGTCTTCTACACTCACGATACGGAACACCCACATATTGCGAATGCCAAAGCCATGACACAGAAGTACTGTAAACTGCTTATTCCTATACCCCGTTACAGAACTCTGGAATACTGCGTCTCTCTACCTCCAAGTTACAGAGCTCCCTTGAGGTTCGTCTGCTACGCTCAGGCTACAGGAATCCCATATACAGGGTATGCCTTTTCCCATTCAACAGAACTCTTGGGAACTGATTCTCTCTACACCCAGGATACAGAAATCCTGAAAACTGCATCTCGCTACATGCAGGAGACAGAGCTCCCATAAGCTGCTTATTATACCCTCAGGGTACAGTAAACACACATTTAGCGTATGCCAATTTCCAGGATACAGAATTCCCATAAACTGCTTTTCCCCACACTCAGATACAGAACTCCGGTAAACTGTGTTCTCTACATCCAGGATACAGAACTCCCATATGCTGCGTCTGCTACATTCAAGCTACAGAAATCCCATATACAGCGTATGCCTTCTCCCAGGTTGCAGAACTCTTGGAAACAGCTTCTTTCTACATGCAACCTACAGAATGCCTGGAAACTGCATCTCTCTACACCCAGGTAACAGAAGGCCAGCAAGCTGCTTCTGCTATACTCAGCATACAGAAAACCCGCATATAGCGAATGCCTAATTCCAGGCTTCAGAATTCCAGTAAACAGCTGCTCTCTACACGAAAGATAGAGAACTGCTGCAAACTGTGTCTCCCTGCATCTAGTTAACAGAGCTACCCTAAGCTGTGTCTCCTACACTCAGGATACAGAAAACCCGCATATTGCGAATGCGAAATCCATGACACAGAAGTAGGGTAAACTGCTTATCCTTATACCCAGATACAGAACTCCGAAATACTGCGTCTCTCTACCTCCAGTTTACACAGCTCCCTTGAGGTTCGTCTGTTACGCTTAGGCTACTCGAATCCCATATACAGCATATGCCTTCTCCCAGGCTACAGAACTCCTGGAAACGCTTCTCTCTACACCCAGGATACAGAACTCCTGAAAACTGCATCACGCTACATCCAAGAGACAGAGCTCCCGTAAGCTGCTTATTGTACCCTCATTGTAAAGTAAATGCACATTTAGCGTATGCCTATTTCCAGGATACAGAATTCCCATAAACTGCTTTTCCCCACACCCAGATACAGAACTCCGGTAAACTGTGTTCTCTACATCCAGGTTACAGAACTCCCATATGCTGCGTCTGCTACACTCAAGCTACAGAAATCCCATATAGAGCGTATATCTTCTCCCAGGCTTCAGAACTCTTGGAAACAGCTTCTTTCTACATGCAACCTACAGAATGCCTGGAAACTGCATCTCTCAACACCCAGGTAGCAGAACTCCCGTAAGCCGCTTCTGCTATACTCAGCATAGAGAAAACCCGCATATAGCGATTGCCTAATTCCAGGCTTCAGAATACCAGTAAACAGCTGCTCTCTACACGAAAGATAGAGAACTGCTGAAAACTGTGTCTCCCTGCATCTAGTTAACAGAGCTACCCTAAGCTGTGTCTCCTACACTCAGGATACAGAAAACCCGCATATTGCGAATGCCAAGTCAATGACACAGAAGTAGGGTAAACTGCTTATCCCTATACCCCGATAGAGAACTCCGAAATACTGCGTCTCTCTACCTCCAGTTTACACAGCTCCCTTGAGTTTCGTCTGTTACGCTTAGGCTACTCGAATCCCATATACAGCATATGCCTTCTCCCAGGCAACAGAACTCCTGGAAACGCTTCTCTCTACACCCAGGATACAGAACTCCTGAAAACTGCATCTCGCTACATCCAGGAGACAGAGCTCCCATAAGCTGCTTATTGTACCCTCATTGTAAAGTAAATGCACATTTAGCGTATGCCTATTTCCAGGATACAGAATTCCCATAAACTGCTTTTCCCCACACCCAGATACAGAACTCCGGTAAACTCTGTTCTCTACATCCAGGTTACAGAACTCCCTTAAGCTGCTTCTGCTACACTCAGCACTCAGAAAACCCGCATATAGCGATTGCCTAATTCCAGGCTTCAGAATTCCAGTAAACAGCTCCTCTCTACACGAAAGATAGAGAACTGCTGCAAACTGTGTCTCCCTGCATCTAGTTAACAGAGCTACCCTAAGCTGTGTGTCCTACACTCAGGATACAGAAAACCCGCATATTGCGAATGCCAAGTCCATGACACAGAAGTAGGGTAAACTGCTTATCCCTATACCCCGATAGAGGACTCCGAAATACTGTGTCTCTCTACCTCCAGTTTACACAGCTCCCTTGAGGTTCGTCTGTTACACTTAGGCTACTCGAATCCCATATACAGCATATGCCTTCTCCCAGGCAACAGAACTCCTGGAAACGCTTCTCTCTACACCCAGGATACAGAACTCCTGAAAACTGCATCTCGCTACATCCAGGAGACAGAGCTCCCGTAAGCTGCTTATTGTACCCTCATTGTAAAGTAAATGCACATTTAGCGTATGCCTATTTCCAGGATACAGAATTCCCATAAACTGCTTTTCCCCACACCCAGATACAGAACTCCGGTAAACTCTGTTCTCTACATCCAGGTTACAGAACTCCCTTAAGCTGCTTCTGCTACACTCAGCACTCAGAAAACCCGCATATAGCAAAAGCCTAATTCCAGGCTTCAGAATTCCAGTAAACAGCTCCTCTCTACACGAAAGATAGAGAACTGCTGCAAACTGTGTCTCCCTGCATCTAGTTAACAGAGCTACCCTAAGCTGTGTCTTCTACACTCACGATACGGAACACCCACATATTGCGAATGCCAAAGCCATGACACAGAAGTACTGTAAACTGCTTATCCCAATACCCTGATACAGAACTGCGAAATACTGTGTCTCTCTACCTCCAGTTTACACAGCTCCCTTGAGGTTCGTCTGTTACGCTTAGGCTACTCGAATCCCATATACAGCATATGCCTTCTCCCAGGCTACAGAACTCCTGGAAACGCTTCTCTCTACACCCAGGATACAGAACTCCTGAAAACTGCATCTCGCTACATCCAAGAGACAGAGCTCCCGTAAGCTGCTTATTGTACCCTCATTGTAAAGTAAATGCACATTTAGCGTATGCCTATTTCCAGGATACAGAATTCCCATAAACTGCTTTTCCCCACACCCAGATACAGAACTCCGGTAAACTGTGTTCTCTACATCCAGGTTACAGAACTCCCATATGCTGCGTCTGCTACATTCAAGCTACAGAAATCCCATATACAGCGTATGCCTTCTCCCAGGCTGCAGAACTCTTGGAAACAGCTTCTTTCTACATTCAACCTACAGAACTCCTGGAAACTGCATCTCTCTACACCAGGTAACAGAAGGCCAGCAAGCTGCTTCTGCTATACTCAGCATACAGAAAACCCGCATATAGCGAATGCCTAATTCCAGGCTTCAGAATACCAGTAAACAGCTGCTCTCTACACGAAAGATAGAGAACTGCTGCAAACTGTGTCTCCCTGCATCTAGTTAACAGAGCTACCCTAAGCTGTGTCTCCTACACTCAGGATACAGAAAACCCGCATATTGCGAATGCCAAGTCCATGACACAGAAGTAGGGTAAACTGCGTATCCTTATACCCCGATACAGAACTCCAAAATACTGCGTCTCTCTACCTCCAGTTTACACAGCTCCCTTGAGGTTCGTCTGTTACGCTTAGGCTACTCGAATCCCATATACAGCATATGCCTTCTCCCAGGCTACAGAACTCCTGGAAACGCTTCTCTCTACACCCAGGATACAGAACTCCTGAAAACTGCATCTCGCTACATCCAAGAGACAGATCTCCGTAAGCTGCTTATTGTACCCTCATTGTAAAGTAAATGCACATTTAGCGTATGCCTATTTCCAGGAGACAGAATTCCCATAAACTGCTTTTCCCCACACCCAGATACAGAACTCCGGTAAACTGTGTTCTCTACATCCAGGTTACAGAACTCCCATATGCTGCGTCTGCTACACTCAAGCTACAGAAATCCCATATAGAGCGTATATCTTCTCCCAGGCTTCAGAACTCTTGGAAACAACTTCTTTCTACATGCAACCTACAGAACTCCTGGAAACTGCATCTCTCTACACCCAGGTAACAGAACTCCCGTAAGCCGCTTCTGCTATACTCAGCATACAGAAAACCCGCATATAGCGAATGCCTAATTCCAGGCTTCAGAATTCCAGTAAACAGCTCCTCTCTACACGAAAGATAGAGAACTGCTGCAAACTGTGTCTCCCTGCATCTAGTTAACAGAGCTACCCAAAGCTGTGTCTCCTACACTCAGGATACAGAAAACCCGCATATTGCGAATGCCAAGTCCATGACACAGAAGTAGGGTAAACTGCTTATCCCTATACCCCGATACAGAACTCCGAAATACTGCGTCCCTCTACCTCCAGTTTACACAGCTCCCTTGAGGTTCGTCTGTTACGCTTAGGCTACTCGAATCCCATATACAGCATATGCCTTCTCCCAGGCTACAGAACTCCTGGAAACGCTTCTCTCTACACCCAGGATACAGAACTCCTGAAAACTGCATCTCGCTACATCCAAGAGACAGAGCTCCCGTAAGTTGCTTATTGTACCCTCATTGTAAAGTAAATGCACATTTAGCGTATGCCTATTTCCAGGATACAGAATTCCCATAAACTGCTTTTCCCCACACCCAGATACAGAACTCCGGTAAACTGTGTTCTCTACATCCAGGTTACAGAACTCCCATATGCTGCGTCTGCTACACTCAAGCTACAGAAATCCCATATAGAGCGTATATCTTCTCCCAGGCTTCAGAACTCTTGGAAACAGCTTCTTTCTACATGCAACCTACAGAATGCCTGGAAACTGCATCTCTCTACACCCAGGTAACAGAACTCCCGTAAGCCGCTTCTGCTATACTCAGCATACAGAAAACCCGCATATAGCGAATGCCTAATTCCAGGCTTCAGAATACCAGTAAACAGCTCCTCTCCACACGAAAGATAGAGAACTGCTGCAAACTGTGTCTCCCTGCATCTAGTTAACAGAGCTACCCTAAGCTGTGTCTCCTACACTCAGGATACAGAAAACCCGCATATTGCGAATGCCAAGTCCATGACACAGAAATAGGGTAAACTGCTTATCCCTATACCCCGATACAGAACTCCGAAATACTGCGTCTCTCTACCTCCAGTTTACACAGCTCCCTTGAGGTTCGTCTGTTACACTTAGGCTACTCGAATCCCATATACAGCATATGCCTTCTCCCAGGCAACAGAACTCCTGGAAACGCTTCTCTCTACACCCAGGATACAGAACTCCTGAAAACTGCATCTCGCTACATCCAGGAGACAGAGCTCCCGTAAGCTGCTTATTGTACCCTCATTGTAAATTAAATGCACATTTAGCGTATGCCTATTTCCAGGATACAGAATTCCCATAAACTGCTTTTCCCCACACCCACATACAGAACTCCGGTAAACTGTGTTCTCTACATCCAGGTTACAGAACTCCCATATGCTGCGTCTGCTACACTCAAGCTACAGAAAACCCATATAGAGTGTATATCTTCTCCCAGGCTTCAGAACTCTTGGAAACAGCTTCTTTCTACATGCAACCTACAGAATGCCTGGAAACTGCATCTCTCTACACCCAGGTAACAGAACTCCCGTAAGCAGCTTCTGCTATACTCAGCATACAGAAAACCCGCATATAGCGAATGCCTAATTCCAGGCTTCAGAATACCAGTAAACAGCTGCTCTCTACACGAAAGATAGAGAACTGCTGCAAACTGTGTCTCCCTGCATCTAGTTAACAGAGCTACCCTAAGCTGTGTCTCCTACACTCAGGATACAGAAAACCCGCATATTGCGAATGCCAAGTCCATGACACAGAAGTTGGGTAAACTGCTTATCCTTATACCCCGATACAGAACTCCAAAATACTGCGTCTCTCTACCTCCAGTTTACACAGCTCCCTTGAAGTTCGTCTGTTACGCTTAGGCTACTCGAATCCCATATACAGCATATGCCTTCTCCCAGGCTACAGAACTCCTGGAAACGCTTCTCTCTACACCCAGGATACAGAACTCCTGAAAACTGCATCTCGCTACATCCAAGAGACAGAGCTCCCGTAAGCTGCTTATTGTACCCTCATTGTAAAGTAAATGCACATTTAGCGTATGCCTATTTCCAGGAGACAGAATTCCCATAAACTGCTTTTCCCCACACCCAGATACAGAACTCCGGTAAACTGTGTTCTCTACATCCAGGTTACAGAACTCCCATATGCTGCGTCTGCTACACTCAAGCTACAGAAATCCCATATAGAGCGTATATCTTCTCCCAGGCTTCAGAACTCTTGGAAACAGCTTCTTTCTACATGCAACCTACAGAATGCCTGGAAACTGCATCTCTCTACACCCAGGTAACAGAACTCCCGTAAGCCGCTTCTGCTATACTCAGCATACAGAAAACCCGCATATAGCGAATGCCTAATTCCAGGCTTCAGAATTCCAGTAAACAGCTCCTCTCTACACGAACGATAGAGAACTGCTGCAAACTGTGTCTCCCTGCATCTAGTTAACAGAGCTACCCAAAGCTGTGTCTCCTACACTCAGGATACAGAAAACCCGCATATTGCGAATGCCAAGTCCATGACACAGAAGTAGGGTAAACTGCTTATCCCTATACCCCGATACAGAACTCCGAAATACTGCGTCCCTCTACCTCCAGTTTACACAGCTCCCTTGAGGTTCGTCTGTTACGCTTAGGCTACTCGAATCCCATATACAGCATATGCCTTCTCCCAGGCAACAGAACTCCTGGAAACGCTTCTCTCTACACCCAGGATACAGAACTCCTGAAAACTGCATCTCGCTACATCCAGGAGACAGAGCTCCCGTAAGCTGCTTATTGTACCCTCATTGTAAAGTAAATGCACATTTAGCGTATGCCTATTTCCAGGATACAGAATTCCCATAAACTGCTTTTCCCCACACCCAGATACAGAACTCCGGTAAAATGTGTTCTCTACATCCAGGTTACAGAACTCCCATATGCTGCGTCTGCTACACTCAAGCTACAGAAATCCCATATAGAGCGTATATCTTCTCCCAGGCTTCAGAACTCTTGGAAACAGCTTCTTTCTACATGCAACCTACAGAATGCCTGGAAACTGCATCTCTCTACACCCAGGTAACAGAACTCCCGTAAGCCGCTTCTGCTATACTCAGCATACAGAAAACCCGCATATAGCGAATGCCTAATTCCAGGCTTCAGAATACCAGTAAACAGCTCCTCTCCACACGAAAGATAGAGAACTGCTGCAAACTGTGTCTCCCTGCATCTAGTTAACAGAGCTACCCTAAGCTGTGTCTCCTACACTCAGGACACAGAAAACCCGCATATTGCGAATGCCAAGTCCATGACACAGAAGTAGGGTAAACTGCTTATCCCTATACCCCGATACAGAACTCCGAAATACTGCGTCTCTCTACCTCCAGTTTACACAGCTCCCTTGAGGTTCGTCTGTTACACTTTGGCTACTCGAATCCCATATACAGCATATGCCTTCTCCCAGGCAACAGAACTCCTGGAAACGCTTCTCTCTACACCCAGGATACAGAACTCCTGAAAACTGCATCTCGCTACATCCAGGAGACAGAGCTCCCGTAAGCTGCTTATTGTACCCTCATTGTAAATTAAATGCACATTTAGCGTATGCCTATTTCCAGGATACAGAATTCCCATAAACTGCTTTTCCCCACACCCACATACAGAACTCCGGTAAACTGTGTTCTCTACATCCAGGTTACAGAACTCCCATATGCTGCGTCTGCTACACTCAAGCTACAGAAATCCCATATAGAGTGTATATCTTCTCCCAGGCTTCAGAACTCTTGGAAACAGCTTCTTTCTACATGCAACCTACAGAATGCCTGGAAACTGCATCTCTCTACACCCAGGTAACAGAACTCCCGTAAGCAGCTTCTGCTATACTCAGCATACAGAAAACCCGCATATAGCGAATGCCTAATTCCAGGCTTCAGAATACCAGTAAACAGCTCCTCTCTACACGAAAGATAGAGAACTGCTGCAAACTGTGTCTCCCTGCATCTAGTTAACAGAGCTACCCTAAGCTGTGTCTTCTACACTCACAATACGGAACACCCACATATTGCGAATGCCAAAGCCATGACACAGAAGTACTGTAAACTGCTTATTCCTATACCCCGATACAGAACTCTGGAATACTGCGTCTCTCTACCTCCAAGTTACAGAGCTCCCTTGAGGTTCGTCTGCTACGCTCAGGCTACAGGAATCCCATATACAGCGTATACCTTTTCCATTCAACAGAACACTTGGGAACTGATTCTCTCTACACCCAGGATACAGAAATCCTGAAAACTGCATCTCGCTACATCCAAGAGACAGAGCTCCCGTAAGCTGCTTATTGTACCCTCATTGTAAAGTAAATGCACATTTAGCGTATGCCAATTTCCAGGATACAGAATTCCCATAAACTGCTTTTCCCCACACCCAGATACAGAACTCCGGTAAACTGTGTTCTCTACATCCAGGTTACAGAACTCCCATATGCTGCGTCTGCTACATTTAAGCTACAGAAATCCCATATACAGCGTATGCCTTCTCCCAGGCTGCAGAACTCTTGGAAACAGCTTCTTTCTACATGCAACCTACAGAATGCCTGGAAACTGCATCTCTCTACACCCAGGTAACAGAACTCCCGTAAGCCGCTTCTGCTATACTCAGCATACAGAAAACCCGCATATAGCGAATGCCTAATTCCAGGCTTCAGAATACCAGTAAACAGCTGCTCTCTACACGAAAGATAGAGAACTGCTGCAAACTGTGTCTCCCTGCATCTAGTTAACAGAGCTACCCTAAGCTGTGTCTCCTACACTCAGGATACAGAAAACCCGCATATTGCGAATGCCAAGTCCATGACACAGAAATAGGGTAAACTGCTTATCCCTATACCCCGATACAGAACTCCGAAATACTGCGTCTCTCTACCTCCAGTTTACACAGCTCCCTTGAGGTTCGTCTGTTACACTTAGGCTACTCGAATCCCATATACAGCATATGCCTTCTCCCAGGCAACAGAACTCCTGGAAACGCTTCTCTCTACACCCAGGATACAGAACTCCTGAAAACTGCATCTCGCTACATCCAGGAGACAGAGCTCCCGTAAGCTGCTTATTGTACCCTCATTGTAAATTAAATGCACATTTAGCGTATGCCTATTTCCAGGATACAGAATTCCCATAAACTGCTTTTCCCCACACCCACATACAGAACTCCGGTAAACTGTGTTCTCTACATCCAGGTTACAGAACTCCCATATGCTGCGTCTGCTACACTCAAGCTACAGAAAACCCATATAGAGTGTATATCTTCTCCCAGGCTTCATAACTCTTGGAAACAGCTTCTTTCTACATGCAACCTACAGAATGCCTGGAAACTGCATCTCTCTACACCCAGGTAACAGAACTCCCGTAAGCAGCTTCTGCTATACTCAGCATACAGAAAACCCGCATATAGCGAATGCCTAATTCCAGGCTTCAGAATACCAGTAAACAGCTGCTCTCTACACGAAAGATAGAGAACTGCTGCAAACTGTGTCTCCCTGCATCTAGTTAACAGAGCTACCCTAAGCTGTGTCTCCTACACTCAGGATACAGAAAACCCGCATATTGCGAATGCCAAGTCCATGACACAGAAGTTGGGTAAACTGCTTATCCTTTTACCCCGATACAGAACTCCAAAATACTGCGTCTCTCTACCTCCAGTTTACACAGCTCCCTTGAAGTTCGTCTGTTACGCTTAGGCTACTCGAATCCCATATACAGCATATGCCTTCTCCCAGGCTACAGAACTCCTGGAAACGCTTCTCTCTACACCCAGGATACAGAACTCCTGAAAACTGCATCTCGCTACATCCAAGAGACAGAGCTCCCGTAAGCTGCTTATTGTACCCTCATTGTAAAGTAAATGCACATTTAGCGTATGCCTATTTCCAGGAGACAGAATTCCCATAAACTGCTTTTCCCCACACCCAGATACAGAACTCCGGTAAACTGTGTTCTCTACATCCAGGTTACAGAACTCCCATATGCTGCGTCTGCTACACTCAAGCTACAGAAATCCCATATAGAGCGTATATCTTCTCCCAGGCTTCAGAACTCTTGGAAACAGCTTCTTTCTACATGCAACCTACAGAATGCCTGGAAACTGCATCTCTCTACACCCAGGTAACAGAACTCCCGTAAGCCGCTTCTGCTATACTCAGCATACAGAAAACCCGCATATAGCGAATGCCTAATTCCAGGCTTCAGAATACCAGTAAACAGCTCCTCTCCACACGAAAGATAGAGAACTGCTGCAAACTGTGTCTCCCTGCATCTAGTTAACAGAGCTACCCTAAGCTGTGTCTCCTACACTCAGGACACAGAAAACCCGCATATTGCGAATGCCAAGTCCATGACACAGAAGTAGGGTAAACTGCTTATCCCTATACCCCGATACAGAACTCCGAAATACTGCGTCTCTCTACCTCCAGTTTACACAGCTCCCTTGAGGTTCGTCTGTTACACTTTGGCTACTCGAATCCCATATACAGCATATGCCTTCTCCCAGGCAACAGAACTCCTGGAAACGCTTCTCTCTACACCCAGGATACAGAACTCCTGAAAACTGCATCTCGCTACATCCAGGAGACAGAGCTCCCGTAAGCTGCTTATTGTACCCTCATTGTAAATTAAATGCACATTTAGCGTATGCCTATTTCCAGGATACAGAATTCCCATAAACTGCTTTTCCCCACACCCACATACAGAACTCCGGTAAACTGTGTTCTCTACATCCAGGTTACAGAACTCCCATATGCTGCGTCTGCTACACTCAAGCTACAGAAATCCCATATAGAGTGTATATCTTCTCCCAGGCTTCAGAACTCTTGGAAACAGCTTCTTTCTACATGCAACCTACAGAATGCCTGGAAACTGCATCTCTCTACACCCAGGTAACAGAACTCCCGTAAGCAGCTTCTGCTATACTCAGCATACAGAAAACCCGCATATAGCGAATGCCTAATTCCAGGCTTCAGAATACCAGTAAACAGCTCCTCTCTACACGAAAGATAGAGAACTGCTGCAAACTGTGTCTCCCTGCATCTAGTTAACAGAGCTACCCTAAGCTGTGTCTTCTACACTCACAATACGGAACACCCACATATTGCGAATGCCAAAGCCATGACACAGAAGTACTGTAAACTGCTTATTCCTATACCCCGATACAGAACTCTGGAATACTGCGTCTCTCTACCTCCAAGTTACAGAGCTCCCTTGAGGTTCGTCTGCTACGCTCAGGCTACAGGAATCCCATATACAGCGTATACCTTTTCCATTCAACAGAACACTTGGGAACTGATTCTCTCTACACCCAGGATACAGAAATCCTGAAAACTGCATCTCGCTACATCCAAGAGACAGAGCTCCCGTAAGCTGCTTATTGTACCCTCATTGTAAAGTAAATGCACATTTAGCGTATGCCAATTTCCAGGATACAGAATTCCCATAAACTGCTTTTCCCCACACCCAGATACAGAACTCCGGTAAACTGTGTTCTCTACATCCAGGTTACAGAACTCCCATATGCTGCGTCTGCTACATTTAAGCTACAGAAATCCCATATACAGCGTATGCCTTCTCCCAGGCTGCAGAACTCTTGGAAACAGCTTCTTTCTACATGCAACCTACAGAATGCCTGGAAACTGCATCTCTCTACACCCAGGTAACAGAACTCCCGTAAGCCGCTTCTGCTATACTCAGCATACAGAAAACCCGCATATAGCGAATGCCTAATTCCAGGCTTCAGAATACCAGTAAACAGCTGCTCTCTACACGAAAGATAGAGAACTGCTGCAAACTGTGTCTCCCTGCATCTAGTTAACAGAGCTACCCTAAGCTGTGTCTCCTACACTCAGGATACAGAAAACCCGCATATTGCGAATGCCAAGTCCATGACACAGAAATAGGGTAAACTGCTTATCCCTATACCCCGATACAGAACTCCGAAATACTGCGTCTCTCTACCTCCAGTTTACACAGCTCCCTTGAGGTTCGTCTGTTACACTTAGGCTACTCGAATCCCATATACAGCATATGCCTTCTCCCAGGCAACAGAACTCCTGGAAACGCTTCTCTCTACACCCAGGATACAGAACTCCTGAAAACTGCATCTCGCTACATCCAGGAGACAGAGCTCCCGTAAGCTGCTTATTGTACCCTCATTGTAAATTAAATGCACATTTAGCGTATGCCTATTTCCAGGATACAGAATTCCCATAAACTGCTTTTCCCCACACCCACATACAGAACTCCGGTAAACTGTGTTCTCTACATCCAGGTTACAGAACTCCCATATGCTGCGTCTGCTACACTCAAGCTACAGAAAACCCATATAGAGTGTATATCTTCTCCCAGGCTTCAGAACTCTTGGAAACAGCTTCTTTCTACATGCAACCTACAGAATGCCTGGAAACTGCATCTCTCTACACCCAGGTAACAGAACTCCCGTAAGCAGCTTCTGCTATACTCAGCATACAGAAAACCCGCATATAGCGAATGCCTAATTCCAGGCTTCAGAATACCAGTAAACAGCTGCTCTCTACACGAAAGATAGAGAACTGCTGCAAACTGTGTCTCCCTGCATCTAGTTAACAGAGCTACCCTAAGCTGTGTCTCCTACACTCAGGATACAGAAAACCCGCATATTGCGAATGCCAAGTCCATGACACAGAAGTTGGGTAAACTGCTTATCCTTATACCCCGATACAGAACTCCAAAATACTGCGTCTCTCTACCTCCAGTTTACACAGCTCCCTTGAAGTTCGTCTGTTACGCTTAGGCTACTCGAATCCCATATACAGCATATGCCTTCTCCCAGGCTACAGAACTCCTGGAAACGCTTCTCTCTACACCCAGGATACAGAACTCCTGAAAACTGCATCTCGCTACATCCAAGAGACAGAGCTCCCGTAAGCTGCTTATTGTACCCTCATTGTAAAGTAAATGCACATTTAGCGTATGCCTATTTCCAGGAGACAGAATTCCCATAAACTGCTTTTCCCCACACCCAGATACAGAACTCCGGTAAACTGTGTTCTCTACATCCAGGTTACAGAACTCCCATATGCTGCGTCTGCTACACTCAAGCTACAGAAATCCCATATAGAGCGTATATCTTCTCCCAGGCTTCAGAACTCTTGGAAACAGCTTCTTTCTACATGCAACCTACAGAATGCCTGGAAACTGCATCTCTCTACACCCAGGTAACAGAACTCCCGTAAGCCGCTTCTGCTATACTCAGCATACAGAAAACCCGCATATAGCGAATGCCTAATTCCAGGCTTCAGAATTCCAGTAAACAGCTCCTCTCTACACGAACGATAGAGAACTGCTGCAAACTGTGTCTCCCTGCATCTAGTTAACAGAGCTACCCAAAGCTGTGTCTCCTACACTCAGGATACAGAAAACCCGCATATTGCGAATGCCAAGTCCATGACACAGAAGTAGGGTAAACTGCTTATCCCTATACCCCGATACAGAACTCCGAAATACTGCGTCCCTCTACCTCCAGTTTACACAGCTCCCTTGAGGTTCGTCTGTTACGCTTAGGCTACTCGAATCCCATATACAGCATATGCCTTCTCCCAGGCAACAGAACTCCTGGAAACGCTTCTCTCTACACCCAGGATACAGAACTCCTGAAAACTGCATCTCGCTACATCCAGGAGACAGAGCTCCCGTAAGCTGCTTATTGTACCCTCATTGTAAAGTAAATGCACATTTAGCGTATGCCTATTTCCAGGATACAGAATTCCCATAAACTGCTTTTCCCCACACCCAGATACAGAACTCCGGTAAAATGTGTTCTCTACATCCAGGTTACAGAACTCCCATATGCTGCGTCTGCTACACTCAAGCTACAGAAATCCCATATAGAGCGTATATCTTCTCCCAGGCTTCAGAACTCTTGGAAACAGCTTCTTTCTACATGCAACCTACAGAATGCCTGGAAACTGCATCTCTCTACACCCAGGTAACAGAACTCCCGTAAGCCGCTTCTGCTATACTCAGCATACAGAAAACCCGCATATAGCGAATGCCTAATTCCAGGCTTCAGAATACCAGTAAACAGCTCCTCTCCACACGAAAGATAGAGAACTGCTGCAAACTGTGTCTCCCTGCATCTAGTTAACAGAGCTACCCTAAGCTGTGTCTCCTACACTCAGGACACAGAAAACCCGCATATTGCGAATGCCAAGTCCATGACACAGAAGTAGGGTAAACTGCTTATCCCTATACCCCGATACAGAACTCCGAAATACTGCGTCTCTCTACCTCCAGTTTACACAGCTCCCTTGAGGTTCGTCTGTTACACTTTGGCTACTCGAATCCCATATACAGCATATGCCTTCTCCCAGGCAACAGAACTCCTGGAAACGCTTCTCTCTACACCCAGGATACAGAACTCCTGAAAACTGCATCTCGCTACATCCAGGAGACAGAGCTCCCGTAAGCTGCTTATTGTACCCTCATTGTAAATTAAATGCACATTTAGCGTATGCCTATTTCCAGGATACAGAATTCCCATAAACTGCTTTTCCCCACACCCACATACAGAACTCCGGTAAACTGTGTTCTCTACATCCAGGTTACAGAACTCCCATATGCTGCGTCTGCTACACTCAAGCTACAGAAATCCCATATAGAGTGTATATCTTCTCCCAGGCTTCAGAACTCTTGGAAACAGCTTCTTTCTACATGCAACCTACAGAATGCCTGGAAACTGCATCTCTCTACACCCAGGTAACAGAACTCCCGTAAGCAGCTTCTGCTATACTCAGCATACAGAAAACCCGCATATAGCGAATGCCTAATTCCAGGCTTCAGAATACCAGTAAACAGCTCCTCTCTACACGAAAGATAGAGAACTGCTGCAAACTGTGTCTCCCTGCATCTAGTTAACAGAGCTACCCTAAGCTGTGTCTTCTACACTCACAATACGGAACACCCACATATTGCGAATGCCAAAGCCATGACACAGAAGTACTGTAAACTGCTTATTCCTATACCCCGATACAGAACTCTGGAATACTGCGTCTCTCTACCTCCAAGTTACAGAGCTCCCTTGAGGTTCGTCTGCTACGCTCAGGCTACAGGAATCCCATATACAGCGTATACCTTTTCCATTCAACAGAACACTTGGGAACTGATTCTCTCTACACCCAGGATACAGAAATCCTGAAAACTGCATCTCGCTACATCCAAGAGACAGAGCTCCCGTAAGCTGCTTATTGTACCCTCATTGTAAAGTAAATGCACATTTAGCGTATGCCAATTTCCAGGATACAGAATTCCCATAAACTGCTTTTCCCCACACCCAGATACAGAACTCCGGTAAACTGTGTTCTCTACATCCAGGTTACAGAACTCCCATATGCTGCGTCTGCTACATTTAAGCTACAGAAATCCCATATACAGCGTATGCCTTCTCCCAGGCTGCAGAACTCTTGGAAACAGCTTCTTTCTACATGCAACCTACAGAATGCCTGGAAACTGCATCTCTCTACACCCAGGTAACAGAACTCCCGTAAGCCGCTTCTGCTATACTCAGCATACAGAAAACCCGCATATAGCGAATGCCTAATTCCAGGCTTCAGAATACCAGTAAACAGCTGCTCTCTACACGAAAGATAGAGAACTGCTGCAAACTGTGTCTCCCTGCATCTAGTTAACAGAGCTACCCTAAGCTGTGTCTCCTACACTCAGGATACAGAAAACCCGCATATTGCGAATGCCAAGTCCATGACACAGAAATAGGGTAAACTGCTTATCCCTATACCCCGATACAGAACTCCGAAATACTGCGTCTCTCTACCTCCAGTTTACACAGCTCCCTTGAGGTTCGTCTGTTACACTTAGGCTACTCGAATCCCATATACAGCATATGCCTTCTCCCAGGCAACAGAACTCCTGGAAACGCTTCTCTCTACACCCAGGATACAGAACTCCTGAAAACTGCATCTCGCTACATCCAGGAGACAGAGCTCCCGTAAGCTGCTTATTGTACCCTCATTGTAAATTAAATGCACATTTAGCGTATGCCTATTTCCAGGATACAGAATTCCCATAAACTGCTTTTCCCCACACCCACATACAGAACTCCGGTAAACTGTGTTCTCTACATCCAGGTTACAGAACTCCCATATGCTGCGTCTGCTACACTCAAGCTACAGAAAACCCATATAGAGTGTATATCTTCTCCCAGGCTTCAGAACTCTTGGAAACAGCTTCTTTCTACATGCAACCTACAGAATGCCTGGAAACTGCATCTCTCTACACCCAGGTAACAGAACTCCCGTAAGCAGCTTCTGCTATACTCAGCATACAGAAAACCCGCATATAGCGAATGCCTAATTCCAGGCTTCAGAATACCAGTAAACAGCTGCTCTCTACACGAAAGATAGAGAACTGCTGCAAACTGTGTCTCCCTGCATCTAGTTAACAGAGCTACCCTAAGCTGTGTCTCCTACACTCAGGATACAGAAAACCCGCATATTGCGAATGCCAAGTCCATGACACAGAAGTTGGGTAAACTGCTTATCCTTATACCCCGATACAGAACTCCAAAATACTGCGTCTCTCTACCTCCAGTTTACACAGCTCCCTTGAAGTTCGTCTGTTACGCTTAGGCTACTCGAATCCCATATACAGCATATGCCTTCTCCCAGGCTACAGAACTCCTGGAAACGCTTCTCTTTACACCCAGGATACAGAACTCCTGAAAACTGCATCTCGCTACATCCAAGAGACAGAGCTCCCGTAAGCTGCTTATTGTACCCTCATTGTAAAGTAAATGCACATTTAGCGTATGCCTATTTCCAGGAGACAGAATTCCCATAAACTGCTTTTCCCCACACCCAGATACAGAACTCCGGTAAACTGTGTTCTCTACATCCAGGTTACAGAACTCCCATATGCTGCGTCTGCTACACTCAAGCTACAGAAATCCCATATAGAGTGTATATCTTCTCCCAGGCTTCAGAACTCTTGGAAACAGCTTCTTTCTACATGCAACCTACAGAACTCCTGGAAACTGCATCTCTCTACACCCAGGTAACAGAACTCCCGTAAGCAGCTACTGCTATACTCAGCATACAGAAAACCCGCATATAGCGAATGCCTAATTCCAGGCTTCAGAATACCAGTAAACAGCTCCTCTCTACACGAAAGATAGAGAACTGCTGCAAACTGTGTCTCCCTGCATCTAGTTAACAGAGCTACCCTAAGCTGTGTCTTCTACACTCACAATACGGAACACCCACATATTGCGAATGCCAAAGCCATGACACAGAAGTACTGTAAACTGCTTATTCCTATACCCCGATACAGAACTCTGGAATACTGCGTCTTTCTACCTCCAAGTTACAGAGCTCCCTTGAGGTTCGTCTGCTACGCTCAGGCTACAGGAATCCCATATACAGCGTATACCTTTTCCCATTCAACAGAACTCTTGGGAACTGATTCTCTCTACACCCAGGATACAGAAATCCTGAAAACTGCATCTCGCTACATGCAGGAGACAGAGCTCCCATAAGCTGCTTATTATACCCTCAGGGTACAGTAAACACACATTTAGCGTATGCCAATTTCCAGGATACAGAATTCCCATAAACTGCTTTTCCCCACACCCAGATACAGAACTCCGGTAAACTGTGTTCTCTACATCCAGGTTACAGAACTCCCATATGCTGCGTCTGCTACATTTAAGCTACAGAAATCCCATATACAGCGTATGCCTTCTCCCAGGCTGCAGAACTCTTGGAAACAGCTTCTTTCTACATGCAACCTACAGAATGCCTGGAAACTGCATCTCTCTACACCCAGGTAACAGAACTCCCGTAAGCCGCTTCTGCTATACTCAGCATACAGAAAACCCGCATATAGCGAATGCCTAATTCCAGGCTTCAGAATACCAGTAAACAGCTGCTCTCTACACGAAAGATAGAGAACTGCTGCAAACTGTGTCTCCCTGCATCTAGTTAACAGAGCTACCCTAAGCTGTGTCTCCTACACTCAGGATACAGAAAACCCGCATATTGCGAATGCGAAATCCATGACACAGAAGTAGGGTAAACTGCTTATCCCTATACCCCGATAGAGAACTCCGAAATACTGCGTCTCTCTACCTCCAGTTTACACAGCTCCCTTGAGGTTCGTCTGTTACACTTAGGCTACTCGAATCCCATATACAGCATATGCCTTCTCCCAGGCAACTGAACTCCTGGAAACGCATCTACCTACACCCAGGATACAGAACTCCTGAAAACTGCATCTCGCTACATCCTTGAGACAGAGCTCCCGTAAGCTGCTTATTGTACCCTCATTGTAAAGTAAATGCACATTTAGCGTATGCCTATTTCCAGGATACAGAATTCCCATAAACTGCTTTTCCCCACACCCAGATACAGAACTCCGGTAAACTCTGTTCTCTACATCCAGGTTACAGAACTCCCTTAAGCTGCTTCTGCTATACTCAGCACTCAGAAAACCCGCATATAGCAAAAGCCTAATTCCAGGCTTCAGAATTCCAGTAAACAGCTCCTCTCTACACGAAAGATAGAGAACTGCTGCAAACTGTGTCTCCCTGCATCTTGTTAACAGAGCTACCCTAAGCTGTGTCTTCTACACTCACGATACGGAACACCCACATATTGCGAATGCCAAAGCCATGACACAGAAGTACTGTAAACTGCTTATTCCTATACCCCGTTACAGAACTCTGGAATACTGCGTCTCTCTACCTCCAAGTTACAGAGCTCCCTTGAGGTTCGTCTGCTACGCTCAGGCTACAGGAATCCCATATACAGGGTATGCCTTTTCCCATTCAACAGAACTCTTGGGAACTGATTCTCTCTACACCCAGGATACAGAAATCCTGAAAACTGCATCTCGCTACATGCAGGAGACAGAGCTCCCATAAGCTGCTTATTATACCCTCAGGGTACAGTAAACACACATTTAGCGTATGTCAATTTCCAGGATACAGAATTCCCATAAACTGCTTTTCCCTACACTCAGATACAGAACTCCGGTAAACTGTGTTCTCTACATCCAGGATACAGAACTCCCATATGCTGCGTCTGCTACATTCAAGCTACAGAAATCCCATATACAGCGTATGCCTTCTCCCAGGCTGCAGAACTCTTGGAAACAGCTTCTTTCTACATGCAACCTACAGAATGCCTGGAAACTGCATCTCTCTACACCCAGGTAACAGAAGGCCAGCAAGCTGCTTCTGCTATACTCAGCATACAGAAAACCCGCATATAGCGAATGCCTAATTCCAGGCTTCAGAATACCAGTAAACAGCTGCTCTCTACACGAAAGATAGAGAACTGCTGCAAACTGTGTCTCCCTGCATCTAGTTAACAGAGCTACCCTAAGCTGTGTCTCCTACACTCAGGATACAGAAAACCCGCATATTGCGAATGCGAAATCCATGACACAGAAGTAGGGTAAACTGCTTATCCTTATACCCAGATACAGAACTCCGAAATACTGCGTCTCTCTACCTCCAGTTTACACAGCTCCCTTGAGGTTCGTCTGTTACGCTTAGGCTACTCGAATCCCATATACAGCATATGCCTTCTCCCAGGCTACAGAACTCCTGGAAACGCTTCTCTCTACACCCAGGATACAGAACTCCTGAAAACTGCATCTCGCTACATCCAAGAGACAGAGCTCCCGTAAGCTGCTTATTGTACCCTCAGGGTAAAGTAAATGCACATTTAGCGTATGCCTATTTCCAGGATACAGAATTCCCATAAACTGCTTTTCCCCACACCCAGATACAGAACTCCGGTAAACTGTGTTCTCTACATCCAGGTTACAGAACTCCCATATGCTGCGTCTGCTACACTCAAGCTACAGAAATCCCATATAGAGCGTATATCTTCTCCCAGGCTTCAGAACTCTTGGAAACAGCTTCTTTCTACATGCAACCTACAGAATGCCTGGAAACTGCATCTCTCTACACCCAGGTAACAGAACTCCCGTAAGCCGCTTCTGCTATACTCAGCATAGAGAAAACCCGCATATAGCGATTGCCTAATTCCAGGCTTCAGAATACCAGTAAACAGCTGCTCTCTACACAAAAGATAGAGAACTGCTGCAAACTGTGTCTCCCTGCATCTAGTTAACAGAGCTACCCTAAGCTGTGTCTCCTACACTCAGGATACAGAAAACCCGCATATTGCGAATGCCAAGTCAATGACACAGAAGTAGGGTAAACTGCTTATCCCTATACCCCGATAGAGAACTCCGAAATACTGCGTCTCTCTACCTCCAGTTTACACAGCTCCCTTGAGGTTCGTCTGTTACGCTTAGGCTACTCGAATCCCATATACAGCATATGCCTTCTCCCAGGCAACAGAACTCCTGGAAACGCTTCTCTCTACACCCAGGATACAGAACTCCTGAAAACTGCATCTCGCTACATCCAGGAGACAGAGCTCCCGTAAGCTGCTTATTGTACCCTCATTGTAAAGTAAATGCACATTTAGCGTATGCCTATTTCCAGGATACAGAATTCCCATAAACTGCTTTTCCCCACACCCAGATACAGAACTCCGGTAAACTCTGTTCTCTACATCCAGGTTACAGAACTCCCTTAAGCTGCTTCTGCTACACTCAGCACTCAGAAAACCCGCATATAGCAAAAGCCTAATTCCAGGCTTCAGAATTCCAGTAAACAGCTCCTCTCTACACGAAAGATAGAGAACTGCTGCAAACTGTGTCTCCCTGCATCTAGTTAACAGAGCTACCCTAAGCTGTGTCTTCTACACTCACGATACGGAACACCCACATATTGCGAATGCCAAAGCCATGACACAGAAGTACTGTAAACTGCTTATCCCTATACCCTGATACAGAACTGCGAAATACTGCGTCTCTCTACCTCCAGTTTACACAGCTCCCTTGAGGTTCGTCTGTTACGCTTAGGCTACTCGAATCCCATATACAGCATATGCCTTCTCCCAGGCTACAGAACTCCTGGAAACGCTTCTCTCTACACCCAGGATACAGAACTCCTGAAAACTGCATCTCGCTACATCCAGGAGACAGAGCTCCCGTAAGCTGCTTATTGTACCCTCATTGTAAAGTAAATGCACATTTAGCGTATGCCTATTTCCAGGATACAGAATTCCCATAAACTGCTTTTCCCCACACCCAGATACAGAACTCCGGTAAACTCTGTTCTCTACATCCAGGTTACAGAACTCCCTTAAGCTGCGTCTGCTACATTCAAGCTACAGAAATCCCATATACAGCGTATGCCTTCTCCCAGGCTTCAGAACTCTTGGAAACAGCTTCTTTCTACATTCAACCTACAGAACTCCTGGAAACTGCATCTCTCTACACCAGGTAACAGAAGGCCAGCAAGCTGCTTCTGCTATACTCAGCATACAGAAAACCCGCATATAGCGAATGCCTAATTCCAGGCTTCAGAATACCAGTAAACAGCTGCTCTCTACACGAAAGATAGAGAACTGCTGCAAACTGTGTCTCCCTGCATCTAGTTAACAGAGCTACCCTAAGCTGTGTCTCCTACACTCAGGATACAGAAAACCCACATATTGCGAATTCCAAGTCCATGACACAGAAGTAGGGTAAACTGCTTATCCTTATACCCCGATACAGAACTCCAAAATACTGCGTCTCTCTACCTCCAGTTTACACAGCTCCCTTGAGGTTCGTCTGTTACGCTTAGGCTACTCGAATCCCATATACAGCATATGCCTTCTCCCAGGCTACAGAACTCCTGGAAACGCTTCTCTCTACACCCAGGATACAGAACTCCTGAAAACTGCATCTCGCTACATCCAAGAGACAGAGCTCCCGTAAGCTGCTTATTGTACCCTCATTGTAAAGTAAATGCACATTTAGCGTATGCCTATTTCCAGGAGACAGAATTCCCATAAACTGCTTTTCCCCACACCCAGATACAGAACTCCGGTAAACTGTGTTCTCTACATCCAGGTTACAGAACTCCCATATGCTGCGTCTGCTACACTCAAGCTACAGAAATCCCATATAGAGCGTATATCTTCTCCCAGGCTTCAGAACTCTTGGAAACAGCTTCTTTCTACATGCAACCTACAGAATGCCTGGAAACTGCATCTCTCTACACCCAGGTAACAGAACTCCCGTAAGCCGCTTCTGCTATACTCAGCATACAGAAAACCCGCATATAGCGAATGCCTAATTCCAGGCTTCAGAATTCCAGTAAACAGCTGCTCTCTACACGAAAGATAGAGAACTGCTGCAAACTGTGTCTCCCTGCATCTAGTTAACAGAGCTACCCTAAGCTGTGTCTCCTACACTCAGGATACAGAAAACCCGCATATTGCGAATGCCAAGTCCATGACACAGAAGTAGGGTAAACTGCTTATCCTTATACCCCGATACAGAACTCCAAAATACTGCGTCTCTCTACCTCCAGTTTACACAGCTCCCTTGAGGTTCGTCTGTTACGCTTAGGCTACTCGAATCCCATATACAGCATATGCCTTCTCCCAGGCTACAGAACTCCTGGAAATGCTTCTCTCTACACCCAGGATACAGAAATCCTGAAAACTGCATCTCGCTACATCCAAGAGACAGAGCTCCCGTAAGCTGCTTATTGTACCCTCATTGTAAAGTAAATGCACATTTAGCGTATGCCTATTTCCAGGAGACAGAATTCCCATAAACTGCTTTTCCCCACACCCAGATACAGAACTCCGGTAAACTGTGTTCTCTACATCCAGGTTACAGAACTCCCATATGCTGCGTCTGCTACATTCAAGCTACAGAAATCCCATATAGAGTGTATATCTTCTCCCAGGCTTCAGAACTCTTGGAAACAGCTTCTTTCTACATGCAACCTACAGAATGCCTGGAAACTGCATCTCTCTACACCCAGGTAACAGAACTCCCGTAAGCCGCTTCTGCTATACTCAGCATACAGAAAACCCGCATATAGCGAATGCCTAATTCCAGGCTTCAGAATACCAGTAAACAGCTCCTCTCCACATGAAAGATAGAGAACTGCTGCAAACTGTGTCTCCCTGCATCTAGTTAACAGAGCTACCCTAAGCTGTGTCTCCTACACTCAGGATACAGAAAACCCGCATATTGCGAATGCCAAGTCCATGACACAGAAGTAGGGTAAACTGCTTATCCTTATACCCCGATACAGAACTCCGAAATACTGCATCTCTCTACCTCCAGTTTACACAGCTCCCTTGAGGTTCGTCTGTTACACTTAGGCTACTCGAATCCCATATACAGCATATGCCTTCTCCCAGGCAACAGAACTCCTGGAAACGCTTCTCTCTACACCCAGGATACAGAACTCCTGAAAACTGCATCTCGCTACATCCAGGAGACAGAGCTCCCGTAAGCTGCTTATTGTACCCTCATTGTAAAGTAAATGCACATTTAGCGTATGCCTATTTCCAGGATACAGAATTCCCATAAACTGCTTTTCCCCACACCCAGATACAGAACTCCGGTAAACTGTGTTCTCTACATCCAGGTTACAGAACTCCCATATGCTGCGTCTGCTACACTCAAGCTACAGAAATCCCATATAGAGCGTATATCTTCTCCCAGGCTTCAGAACTCTTGGAAACAGCTTCTTTCTACATGCAACCTACAGAATGCCTGGAAACTGCATCTCTCTACACCCAGGTAACAGAACTCCCGTAAGCCGCTTCTGCTATACTCAGCATACAGAAAACCCGCATATAGCGAATGCCTAATTCCAGGCTTCAGAATTCCAGTAAACAGCTCCTCTCTACACGAAAGATAGAGAACTGCTGCAAACTGTGTCTCCCTGCATCTAGTTAACAGAGCTACCCTAAGCTGTGTCTTCTACACTCACAATACGGAACACCCACATATTGCGAATGCCAAAGCCATGACACAGAAGTACTGTAAAACTGCTTATTCCTATACCGCGATACAGAACTCTGGAATACTGCGTCTCTCTACCTCCAAGTTACAGAGCTCCCTTGAGGTTCGTCTGCTACGCTCAGGCTACAGGAATCCCATATACAGCGTATGCCTTTTCCCATTCAACAGAACTCTTGGGAACTGATTCTCTCTACACCCAGGATACAGAAATCCTGAAAACTGCATCTCGCTACATGCAGGAGACAGAGCTCCCATAAGCTGCTTATTATACCCTCAGGGTACAGTAAACACACATTTAGCGTATGCCAATTTCCAGGATACAGAATTCCCATAAACTGCTTTTCCCCACATCCAGATACAGAACTCCGGTAAACTGTGTTCTCTACATCCAGGTTACAGAACTCCCATATGCTGTGTCTGCTACATTCAAGCTACAGAAATCCCATATACAGCGTATGCCTTCTCCCAGGCTTCAGAACTCTTGGAAACAGCTTCTTTCTACATGCAACCTACAGAATGCCTGGAAACTGCATCTCTTTACACCCAGGTAACAGAACTCCCGTAAGCCGCTTCTGCTATACTCAGCATACAGAAAACGCGCATATAGCGAATGCCTAATTCCAGGCTTCAGAATACCAGTAAACAGCTCCTCTCCACACGAAAGATAGAGAACTGCTGCAAACTGTGTCTCCCTGCATCTAGTTAACAGAGCTACCCTAAGCTGTGTCTCCTACACTCAGGATACAGAAAACCCGCATATTGCGAATGCCAAGTCCATGACATAGAAGTAGGGTAAACTGCTTATCCTTATACCCCGATAGAGAACTCCGAAATACTGCGTCTCTCTACCTCCAGTTTACACAGCTCCCTTTAGGTTCGTCTGTTACACTTAGGCTAATCGAATCCCATATACAGCATATGCCTTCTCCCAGGCAACAGAACTCCTGGAAACGCTTCTCTCTACACCCAGGATACAGAACTC
Source organism: Lepus europaeus (assembly GCF_033115175.1). Classification (NCBI taxonomy): domain Eukaryota; kingdom Metazoa; phylum Chordata; class Mammalia; order Lagomorpha; family Leporidae; genus Lepus; species Lepus europaeus. The sequence continues at coordinate 1,306,151 of NW_026909498.1, forward strand.
CTGAAAACTGCATCTCGCTACATCCAAGAGACAGAGCTCCCGTAAGCTGCTTATTGTACCCTCATTGTAAAGTAAATGCACATTTAGCGTATGCCTATTTCCAGGATACAGAATTCCCATAAACTGCTTTTCCCCACACCCAGATACAGAACTCCGGTAAACTGTGTTCTCTACATCCAGGTTACAGAACTCCCATATGCTGCGTCTGCTACATTCAAGCTACAGAAATCCCATATACAGCGTATGCCTTCTCCCAGGCTGCAGAACTCTTGGAAACAGCTTCTTTCTACATGCAACCTACAGAACTCCTGGAAACTGCATCTTTCTACACCCAGGTAACAGAAGGCCAGCAAGCTGCTTCTGCTATACTCAGCATACAGAAAACCCGCATATAGCGAATGCCTAATTCCAGGCTTCAGAATACCAGTAAACAGCTGCTCTCTACACGAAAGATAGAGAACTGCTGCAAACTGTGTCTCCCTGCATCTAGTTAACAGAGCTACCCTAAGCTGTGTCTCCTACACTCAGGATACAGAAAACCCGCATATTGCGAATGCGAAATCCATGACACAGAAGTAGGGTAAACTGCTTATCCTTATACCCCGATACAGAACTCCGAAATACTGCGTCTCTCTACCTCCAGTTTACACAGCTCCCTTGAGGTTCGTCTGTTACGCTTAGGCTACTCGAATCCCATATACAGCATATGCCTTCTCCCAGGCAACAGAACTCCTGGAAACGCTTCTCTCTACACCCAGGATACAGAACTCCTGAAAACTGCATCTCGCTACATCCAGGAGACAGAGCTCCCGTAAGCTGCTTATTGTACCCTCATTGTAAAGTAAATGCACATTTAGCGTATGCCTATTTCCAGGATACAGAATTCCCATAAACTGCTTTTCCCCAGACCCAGATACAGAACTCCGGTAAACTGTGTTCTCTACATCCAGGTTACAGAACTCCCATATGCTGCGTCTGCTACACTCAAGCTACAGAAATCCCATATAGAGCGTATATCTTCTCCCAGGCTTCAGAACTCTTGGAAACAGCTTCTTTCTACATGCAACCTACAGAATGCCTGGAAACTGCATCTCTCTACACCCAGGTAACAGAACTCCCGTAAGCCGCTTCTGCTATACTCAGCATACAGAAAACCCGCATATAGCGAATGCCTAATTCCAGGCTTCAGAATTCCAGTAAACAGCTCCTCTCTACACGAAAGATAGAGAACTGCTGCAAACTGTGTCTCCCTGCATCTAGTTAACAGAGCTACCCTAAGCTGTGTCTTCTACACTCACGATACGGAACACCCACATATTGCGAATGCCAAAGCCATGACACAGAAGTACTGTAAACTGCTTATCCCTATACCCTGATACAGAACTCTGGAATACTGCGTCTCTCTACCTCCAAGTTACAGAGCTCCTTGAGGTTCGTCTGCTACGCTCAGGCTACAGGAATCCCATATACAGCGTATGCCTTTTCCCATTCAACAGAACTCTTGGGAACTGATTCTCTCTACACCCAGGATACAGAAATCCTGAAAACTGCATCTCGCTACATGCAGGAGACAGAGCTCCCATAAGCTGCTTATTATACCCTCAGGGTACAGTAAACACACATTTAGCGTATGCCAATTTCCAGGATACAGAATTCCCATAAACTGCTTTTCCCCACACCCAGATACAGAACTCCGGTAAACTCTGTTCTCTACATCCAGGTTACAGAACTCCCATATGCTGCGTCTGCTACATTCAAGCTACAGAAATCCCATATACAGCGTATGCCTTCTCCCAGGCTGCAGAACTCTTGGAAACAGCTTCTTTCTACATGCAACCTACAGAACTCCTGGAAACTGCATCTCTCTACACCCAGGTAACAGAAGGCCAGCAAGCTGCTTCTTCTATACTCAGCATACAGAAAACCCGCATATAGCGAATGCCTAATTCCAGGCTTCAGAATACCAGTAAACAGCTGCTCTCTACACGAAAGATAGAGAACTGCTGCAAACTGTGTCTCCCTGCATCTAGTTAACAGAGCTACCCTAAGCTGTGTCTCCTACACTCAGGATACAGAAAACCCGCATATTGCGAATGCCAAGTCCATGACACAGAAGTAGGGTAAACTGCTTATCCCTATACACCGATACAGAACTCTGAAATACTGCGTCTCTCTACCTCCAGTTTACACAGCTCCCTTGAGGTTCGTCTGTTACGCTTAGGCTACTCGAATCCCATATACAGCATATGCCTTCTCCCAGGCTACAGAACTGCTGGAAACGCTTCTCTCTACACCCAGGATACAGAACTCCTGAAAACTGCATCTCGCTACATCCAAGAGACAGAGCTCCCGTAAGCTGCTTATTGTACCCTCATTGTAAAGTAAATGCACATTTAGCGTATGCCTATTTCCAGGATACAGAATTCCCATAAACTGCTTTTCCCCACACCCAGATACAGAACTCCGGTAAACTGTGTTCTCTACATCCAGGTTACAGAACTCCCATATGCTGCGTCTGCTACACTCAAGCTACAGAAATCCCATATAGAGCGTATATCTTCTCCCAGGCTTCAGAACTCTTGGAAACAGCTTCTTTCTACATGCAACCTACAGAATGCCTGGAAACTGCATCTCTCTACCCCCAGGTAACAGAACTCCCGTAAGCCGCTTCTGCTATACTCAGCATACAGAAAACCCGCATATAGCGAATTCCTAATTCCAGGCTTCAGAATACCAGTAAACAGCTGCTCTCTACACGAAAGATAGAGAACTGCTGCAAACTGTGTCTCCCTGCATCTAGTTAACAGAGCTACCCTAAGCTGTGTCTCCTACACTCAGGATACAGAAAACCCGCATATTGCGAATGCCAAGTCCATGACACAGAAGTAGGGTAAACTGCTTATCCCTATACACCGATACAGAACTCTGAAATACTGCGTCTCTCTACCTCCAGTTTACACAGCTCCCTTGAGGTTCGTCTGTTACACTTAGGCTACTCGAATCCCATATACAGCATATGCCTTCTCCAGGCAACAGAACTCCTGGAAACGCTTCTCTCTACACCCAGGATACAGAACTCCTGAAAACTGCATCTCGCTACATCCAGGAGACAGAGCTCCCATAAGCTGCTTATTGTACCCTCATTGTAAAGTAAATGCACATTTAGCGTATGCCTATTTCCAGGATACAGAATTCCCATAAACTGCTTTTCCCCACACCCAGATACAGAACTCCAGTAAACTGTGTTCTCTACATCCAGATTACAGAACTCCCTTAAGCTGCTTCTGCTGCACTCAGCACTCAGAAAACCCGCATATAGCAAAAGCCTAATTCCAGGCTTCAGAATTCCAGTAAACAGCTCCTCTCTACACGAAAGATAGAGAACTGCTGCAAACTGTGTCTCCCTGCATCTAGTTAACAGAGCTACCCTAAGCTGTGTCTTCTACACTCACGATACGGAACACCCACATATTGCGAATGCCAAAGCCATGACACAGAAGTACTGTAAACTACTTATCCCTATACCCCGATACAGAACTCCGAAATACTGCGTCTCTCTACCTCCAGTTTACACAACTCCCTTGAGGTTCGTCTGCTACGCTCAGGCTACAGGAATCCCATATACAGCGTATGCCTTTTCCCATTCAACAGAACTCTTGGGAACTGATTCTCTCTACACCCAGGATACAGAAATCCTGAAAACTGCATCTCGCTACATGCAGGAGACAGAGCTCCCATAAGCTGCTTATTATACCCTCAGGGTACAGTAAACACACATTTAGCGTATGCCAATTTCCAGGATACAGAATTCCCATAAACTGCTTTTCCCCACACCCAGATACAGAACTCCGGTAAACTGTGTTCTCTACATCCAGGTTACAGAACTCCCATATGCTGCGTCTGCTACACTCAAGCTACAGAAATCCCATATAGAGCGTATATCTTCTCCCAGGCTTCAGAACTCTTGGAAACAGCTTCTTTCTACATGCAACCTACAGAATGCCTGGAAACTGCATCTCTCTACACCCAGGTAACAGAACTCCCGTAAGCCGCTTCTGCTATACTCAGCATACAGAAAACCCGCATATAGCGAATGCCTAATTCCAGGCTTCAGAATTCCAGTAAACAGCTGCTCTCTACACGAAAGATAGAGAACTGCTGCAAACTGTGTCTCCCTGCATCTAGTTAACAGAGCTACCCTAAGCTGTGTCTCCTACACTCAGGATACAGAAAACCCTCATATTGCGAATGCCAAGTCCATGACACAGAAGTAGGGTAAACTGCTTATCCCTATACCCCGATACAGAAATCCAAAATACTGCGTCTCTCTACCTCCAGTTTACACAGCTCCCTTGAGGTTCGTCTGTTGAACTTAGGCTACTCAAATCCCATATACAGCATATGCCTTCTCCAGGCAACAGAACTCCTGGAAACGCTTCTCTCTACACCCAGGATACAGAACTCCTGAAAACTGCATCTCGCTACATCCAGGAGACAGAGCTCCCGTAAGCTGCTTATTGTACCCTCATTGTAAAGTAAATGCACATTTAGCGTATGCCTATTTCCAGGATACAGAATTCCCATAAACTGCTTTTCCCCACACCCAGATACAGAACTCCGGTAAACTGTGTTCTCTACATCCAGGTTACAGAACTCCCATATGCTGCGTCTGCTACATTCAAGCTACAGAAATCCCATATACAGCGTATGCCTTCTCCCAGGCTGCAGAACTCTTGGAAACAGCTTCTTTCTACATGCAACCTACAGAACTCCTGGAAACTGCATCTCTCTACACCCAGGTAACAGAAGGCCAGCAAGCTGCTTCTGCTATACTCAGCATACAGAAAACCCGCATATAGCGAATGCCTAATTCCAGGCTTCAGAATACCAGTAAACAGCTCCTCTCTACACGAAAGATAGAGAACTGCTGCAAACTGTGTCTCCCTGCATCTAGTTAACAGAGCTACCCTAAGCTGTGTCTCCTACACTCAGGATACAGAAAACCCGCATATTGCGAATGCGAAATCCATGACACAGAAGTAGGGTAAACTGCTTATCCTTATACCCCGATACAGAACTCCGAAATACTGCGTCTCTCTACCTCCAGTTTACACAGCTCCCTTGTGGTTCGTCTGTTACGCTTAGGCTACTCGAATCCCATATACAGCGTATGCCTTCTCCCAGGCAACAGAACTCCAGGAAACGCTTCTCTCTACACCCAGGATACAGAACTCCTGAAAACTGCATCTCGCTACATCCAGGAGACAGAGCTCCCGTAAGCTGCTTATTGTACCCTCATTGTAAAGTAAATGCACATTTAGCGTATGCCTATTTCCAGGATACAGAATTCCCATAAACTGCTTTTCCCCACACCCAGATACAGAACTCCGGTAAACTGTGTTCTCTACATCCAGGTTACAGAACTCCCATATGCTGCGTCTGCTACACTCAAGCTACAGAAATCCCATATAGAGCGTATATCTTCTCCCAGGCTTCAGAACTCTTGGAAACAGCTTCTTTCTACATGCAACCTACAGAATGCCTGGAAACTGCATCTCTCTACACCCAGGTAACAGAACTCCCGTAAGCCGCTTCTGCTATACTCAGCATACAGAAAACCCGCATATAGCGAATGCCTAATTCCAGGCTTCAGAATACCAGTAAACAGCTGCTCTCTACACGAAAGATAGAGAACTGCTGCAAACTGTGTCTCCCTGCATCTAGTTAACAGAGCTACCCTAAGCTGTGTCTCCTACACTCAGGATACAGAAAACCCGCATATTGCGAATGCCAAGTCCATGACACAGAAGTAGGGTAAACTGCTTATCCCTATACAGCGATACAGAACTCTGAATTACTGCGTCTCTCTACCTCCAGTTTACACAGCTCCCTTGAGGTTCGTCTGTTACACTTAGGCTACTCGAATCCCATATACAGCATATGCCTTCTCCAGGCAACAGAACTCCTGGAAACGCTTCTCTCTACACCCAGGATACAGAACTCCTGAAAACTGCATCTCGCTACATCCAGGAGACAGAGCTCCCGTAAGCTGCTTATTGTACCCTCATTGTAAAGTAAATGCACATTTAGCGTATGCCTATTTCCAGGATACAGAATTCCCATAAACTGCTTTTCCCCACACCCAGATACAGAACTCCAGTAAACTGTGTTCTCTACATCCAGATTACAGAACTCCCTTAAGCTGCTTCTGCTGCACTCAGCACTCAGAAAACCCGCATATAGCAAAAGCCTAATTCCAGGCTTCAGAATTCCAGTAAACAGCTCCTCTCTACACGAAAGATAGAGAACTGCTGCAAACTGTGTCTCCCTGCATCTAGTTAACAGAGCTACCCTAAGCTGTGTCTTCTACACTCACGATACGGAACACCCACATATTGCGAATGCCAAAGCCATGACACAGAAGTACTGTAAACTACTTATCCCTATACCCCGATACAGAACTCCGAAATACTGCGTCTCTCTACCTCCAGTTTACACAACTCCCTTGAGGTTCGTCTGCTACGCTCAGGCTACAGGAATCCCATATACAGCGTATGCCTTTTCCCATTCAACAGAACTCTTGGGAACTGATTCTCTCTACACCCAGGATACAGAAATCCTGAAAACTGCATCTCGCTACATGCAGGAGACAGAGCTCCCATAAGCTGCTTATTATACCCTCAGGGTACAGTAAACACACATTTAGCGTATGCCAATTTCCAGGATACAGAATTCCCATAAACTGCTTTTCCCCACACCCAGATACAGAACTCCGGTAAACTGTGTTCTCTACATCCAGGTTACAGAACTCCCATATGCTGCGTCTGCTACACTCAAGCTACAGAAATCCCATATAGAGCGTATATCTTCTCCCAGGCTTCAGAACTCTTGGAAACAGCTTCTTTCTACATGCAACCTACAGAATGCCTGGAAACTGCATCTCTCTACACCCAGGTAACAGAACTCCCGTAAGCCGCTTCTGCTATACTCAGCATACAGAAAACCCGCATATAGCGAATGCCTAATTCCAGGCTTCAGAATTCCAGTAAACAGCTGCTCTCTACACGAAAGATAGAGAACTGCTGCAAACTGTGTCTCCCTGCATCTAGTTAACAGAGCTACCCTAAGCTGTGTCTCCTACACTCAGGATACAGAAAACCCTCATATTGCGAATGCCAAGTCCATGACACAGAAGTAGGGTAAACTGCTTATCCCTATACCCCGATACAGAAATCCAAAATACTGCGTCTCTCTACCTCCAGTTTACACAGCTCCCTTGAGGTTCGTCTGTTGAACTTAGGCTACTCAAATCCCATATACAGCATATGCCTTCTCCAGGCAACAGAACTCCTGGAAACGCTTCTCTCTACACCCAGGATACAGAACTCCTGAAAACTGCATCTCGCTACATCCAGGAGACAGAGCTCCCGTAAGCTGCTTATTGTACCCTCATTGTAAAGTAAATGCACATTTAGCGTATGCCTATTTCCAGGATACAGAATTCCCATAAACTGCTTTTCCCCACACCCAGATACAGAACTCCGGTAAACTGTGTTCTCTACATCCAGGTTACAGAACTCCCATATGCTGCGTCTGCTACATTCAAGCTACAGAAATCCCATATACAGCGTATGCCTTCTCCCAGGCTGCAGAACTCTTGGAAACAGCTTCTTTCTACATGCAACCTACAGAACTCCTGGAAACTGCATCTCTCTACACCCAGGTAACAGAAGGCCAGCAAGCTGCTTCTGCTATACTCAGCATACAGAAAACCCGCATATAGCGAATGCCTAATTCCAGGCTTCAGAATACCAGTAAACAGCTGCTCTCTACACGAAAGATAGAGAACTGCTGCAAACTGTGTCTCCCTGCATCTAGTTAACAGAGCTACCCTAAGCTGTGTCTCCTACACTCAGGATACAGAAAACCCGCATATTGCGAATGCGAAATCCATGACACAGAAGTAGGGTAAACTGCTTATCCTTATACCCCGATACAGAACTCCGAAATACTGCGTCTCTCTACCTCCAGTTTACACAGCTCCCTTGTGGTTCGTCTGTTACGCTTAGGCTACTCGAATCCCATATACAGCGTATGCCTTCTCCCAGGCAACAGAACTCCAGGAAACGCTTCTCTCTACACCCAGGATACAGAACTCCTGAAAACTGCATCTCGCTACATCCAGGAGACAGAGCTCCCGTAAGCTGCTTATTGTACCCTCATTGTAAAGTAAATGCACATTTAGCGTATGCCTATTTCCAGGATACAGAATTCCCATAAACTGCTTTTCCCCACACCCAGATACAGAACTCCGGTAAACTGTGTTCTCTACATCCAGGTTACAGAACTCCCATATGCTGCGTCTGCTACACTCAAGCTACAGAAATCCCATATAGAGCGTATATCTTCTCCCAGGCTTCAGAACTCTTGGAAACAGCTTCTTTCTACATGCAACCTACAGAATGCCTGGAAACTGCATCTCTCTACACCCAGGTAACAGAACTCCCGTAAGCCGCTTCTGCTATACTCAGCATACAGAAAACCCGCATATAGCGAATGCCTAATTCCAGGCTTCAGAATACCAGTAAACAGCTGCTCTCTACACGAAAGATAGAGAACTGCTGCAAACTGTGTCTCCCTGCATCTAGTTAACAGAGCTACCCTAAGCTGTGTCTCCTACACTCAGGATACAGAAAACCCGCATATTGCGAATGCCAAGTCCATGACACAGAAGTAGGGTAAACTGCTTATCCCTATACACCGATACAGAACTCTGAATTACTGCGTCTCTCTACCTCCAGTTTACACAGCTCCCTTGAGGTTCGTCTGTTACACTTAGGCTACTCGAATCCCATATACAGCATATGCCTTCTCCAGGCAACAGAACTCCTGGAAACGCTTCTCTCTACACCCAGGATACAGAACTCCTGAAAACTGCATCTCGCTACATCCAGGAGACAGAGCTCCCGTAAGCTGCTTATTGTACCCTCATTGTAAAGTAAATGCACATTTAGCGTATGCCTATTTCCAGGATACAGAATTCCCATAAACTGCTTTTCCCCACACCCAGATACAGAACTCCGGTAAACTGTGTTCTCTACATCCAGGTTACAGAACTCCCTTAAGCTGCTTCTGCTGCACTCAGCACTCAGAAAACCCGCATATAGCAAAAGCCTAATTCCAGGCTTCAGAATTCCAGTAAACAGCTCCTCTCTACACGAAAGATAGAGAACTGCTGCAAACTGTGTCTCCCTGCATCTAGTTAACAGAGCTACCCTAAGCTGTGTCTTCTACACTCACGATACGGAACACCCACATATTGCGAATGCCAAAGCCATGACACAGAAGTACTGTAAACTGCTTATCCCTATACCCCGATACAGAACTCCGAAATACTGCGTCTCTCTACCTCCAGTTTACACAGCTCCCTTGAGGTTCGTCTGCTACGCTCAGGCTACAGGAATCCCATATACAGCGTATGCCTTTTCCCATTCAACAGAACTCTTGGGAACTGATTCTCTCTACACCCAGGATACAGAAATCCTGAAAACTGCATCTCGCTACATGCAGGAGACAGAGCTCCCATAAGCTGCTTATTATACCCTCAGGGTACAGTAAACACACATTTAGCGTATGCCAATTTCCAGGATACAGAATTCCCATAAACTGCTTTTCCCCACACCCAGATACAGAACTCCGGTAAACTGTGTTCTCTACATCCAGGTTACAGAACTCCCATATGCTGCGTCTGCTACACTCAAGCTACAGAAATCCCATATAGGGCGTATATCTTCTCCCAGGCTTCAGAACTCTTGGAAACAGCTTCTTTCTACATGCAACCTACAGAATGCCTGGAAACTGCATCTCTCTACACCCAGGTAACAGAACTCCCGTAAGCCGCTTCTGCTATACTCAGCATACAGAAAACCCGCATATAGCGAATGCCTAATTCCAGGCTTCAGAATTCCAGTAAACAGCTGCTCTCTACACGAAAGATAGAGAACTGCTGCAAACTGTGTCTCCCTGCATCTAGTTAACAGAGCTACCCTAAGCTGTGTCTCCTACACTCAGGATACAGAAAACCCGCATATTGCGAATGCCAAGTCCATGACACAGAAGTAGGGTAAACTGCTTATTCCTATACCCCGATACAGAACTCCGAAATACTGCGTCTCTCTACCTCCAGTTTACACAGCTCCCTTGAGGTTCGTCTGTTACACTTAGGCTACTCGAATCCCATATACAGCATATGCCTTCTCCCAGGCAACAGAACTCCTGGAAACGCTTCTCTCTACACCCAGGATACAGAACTCCTGAAAACTGCATCTCGCTACATCCAGGAGACAGAGCTCCCGTAAGCTGCTTATTGTACCCTCATTGTAAAGTAAATGCACATTTAGCGTATGCCTATTTCCAGGATACAGAATTCCCATAAACTGCTTTTCCCCACACCCAGATACAGAACTCCGGTAAACTGTGTTCTCTACATCCAGGTTACAGAACTCCCATATGCTGCGTCTGCTACATTCAAGCTACAGAAATCCCATATACAGCGTATGCCTTCTCCCAGGCTGCAGAACTCTTGGAAACAGCTTCTTTCTACATGCAACCTACAGAACTCCTGGAAACTGCATCTCTCTACACCCAGGTAACAGAAGGCCAGCAAGCTGCTTCTGCTATACTCAGCATACAGAAAACCCCCATATAGCAAAAGCCTAATTCCAGGCTTCAGAATACCAGTAAACAGTTGCTCTCTACACGAAAGATAGAGAACTGCTGCAAACTGTGTCTCCCTGCATCTAGTTAACAGAGCTACCCTAAGCTGTGTCTCCTACACTCAGGATACAGAAAACCCGCATATTGCGAATGCGAAATCCATGACACAGAAGTAGGGTAAACTGCTTATCCTTATACCCCGATACAGAACTCCGAAATACTGCGTCTCTCTACCTCCAGTTTACACAGCTCCCTTGAGGTTCGTCTGTTACGCTTAGGCTACTCGAATCCCATATACAACATATGCCTTCTCCCAGGCTACAGAACTCCTGGAAACGCTTCTCTCTACACCCAGGATACAGAACTCCTGAAAACTGCATCTCGCTACATCCAAGAGACAGAGCTCCCGTAAGCTGCTTATTGTACCCTCATTGTAAAGTAAATGCACATTTAGCGTATGCCTATTTCCAGGATACAGAATTCCCATAAACTGCTTTTCCCCACACCCAGATACAGAACTCCGGTAAACTGTGTTCTCTACATCCAGGTTACAGAACTCCCATATGCTGCGTCTGCTACACTCAAGCTACAGAAATCCCATATAGAGCGTATATCTTCTCCCAGGCTTCAGAACTCTTGGAAACAGCTTCTTTCTACATGCAACCTACAGAATGCCTGGAAACTGCATCTCTCTACACCCAGGTAACAGAACTCCCGTAAGCCGCTTCTGCTATACTCAGCATACATAAAACCCGCATATAGCGAATGCCTAATTCCAGGCTTCAGAATTCCAGTAAACAGCTCCTCTCTACACGAAAGATAGAGAACTGCTGCAAACTGTGTCTCCCTGCATCTAGTTAACAGAGCTACCCTAAGCTGTGTCTTCTACACTCACGATACGGAACACCCACATATTGCGAATGCCAAAGCCATGACACAGAAGTACTGTAAACTGCTTATTCCTATACCCCGATACAGAACTCTGGAATACTGCGTCTCTCTACCTCCAAGTTACAGAGCTCCCTTCAGGTTCGTCTGCTACGCTCAGGCTACAGGAATCCCATATACAGCGTATGCCTTTTCCCATTCAACAGAACTCTTGGGAACTGATTCTCTCTACACCCAGGATACAGAAATCCTGAAAACTGCATCTCGCTACATGCAGGAGACAGAGCTCCCATAAGCTGCTTATTATACCCTCAGGGTACAGTAAACACACATTTAGCGTATGCCAATTTCCAGGATACAGAATTCCCATAAACTGCTTTTCCCCACACCCAGATACAGAACTCCGGTAAACTGTGTTCTCTACATCCAGGTTACAGAACTCCCATATGCTGCGTCTGCTACACTCAAGCTACAGAAATCCCATATAGAGCGTATATATTCTCCCAGGCTTCAGAACTCTTGGAAACAGCTTCTTTCTACATGCAACCTACAGAATGCCTGGAAACTGCATCTCTCTACACCCAGGTAACAGAAGTCCCGTAAGCCGCTTCTGCTATACTCAGCATACAGAAAACCCACATATAGCGAATGCCTAATTCCAGGCTTCAGAATACCAGTAAACAGCTGCTCTCTACACGAAAGATAGAGAACTGCGGCAAACTGTGTCTCCCTGCATCTAGTTAACAGAGCTACCCTAAGCTGTGTCTCCTACACTCAGGATACAGAAAACCCGCATATTGCGAATGCCAAGTCCATGACACAGAAGTAGGGTAAACTGCTTATCCCTATACCCCGATACAGAACTCCGAAATACTGCGTCTCTCTACCTCCAGTTTACACAGCTCCCTTGAGGTTCGTCTGTTACACTTAGGCTACTCGAATCCCATATACAGCATATGCCTTCTCCCAGGCTACAGAACTCCTGGAAACGCTTCTCTCTACACCCAGGATACAGAACTCCTGAAAACTGCATCTCGCTACATCCAGGAGACAGAGCTCCCGTAAGCTGCTTATTGTACCCTCATTGTAAAGTAAATGCACATTTAGCGTATGCCTATTTCCAGGATACAGAATTCCCATAAACTGCTTTTCCCCACACCCAGATACAGAACTCCGGTAAACTCTGTTCTCTACATCCAGGTTACAGTACTCCCTTAAGCTGCTTCTGCTACACTCAGCACTCAGAAAACCCGCATATAGCAAATGCCTAATTCCAGGCTTCAGAATTCCAGTAAACAGCTCCTCTCTACACGAAAGATAGAGAACTGCTGCAAACTGTGTCTCCCTGCATCTAGTTAACAGAGCTACCCTAAGCTGTGTCTTCTACACTCACGATACGGAACAACCACATATTGCGAATGCCAAAGCCATGACACAGAAGTACTGTAAACTGCTTATCCCTATACCCCGATACAGAACTCCGAAATACTGCGTCTCTCTACCTCCAGTTTACACAGCTCCCTTGAGGTTCGTCTGCTACGCTCAGGCTACAGGAATCCCATATACAGCGTATGCCTTTTCCCATTCAACAGAACTCTTGGGAACTGATTCTCTCTACACCCAGGATACAGAAATCCTGAAAACTGCATCTCGCTACATGCAGGAGACAGAGCTCCCATAAGCTGCTTATTATACCCTCAGGGTACAGTAAACACACATTTAGCGTATGCCAATTTCCAGGATACAGAATTCCCATAAACTGCTTTTCCCCACACCCAGATACAGAACTCCGGTAAACTGTGTTCTCTACATCCAGGTTACAGAACTCCCATATGCTGCGTCTGCTACATTCAAGCTACAGAAATCCCATATACAGCGTATGCCTTCTCCCAGGCTTCAGAACTCTTGGAAACAGCTTCTTTCTACATGCAACCTACAGAATGCCTGGAAACTGCATCTCTCTACACCCAGGTAACAGAAGGCCAGCAAGCTGCTTCTGCTATACTCAGCATACAGAAAACCCGCATATAGCGAATGCCTAATTCCAGGCTTCAGAATACCAGTAAACAGCTGCTCTCTACACGAAAGATAGAGAACTGCTGCAAACTGTGTCTCCCTGCATCTAGTTAACAGAGCTACCCTAAGCTGTGTCTCCTACACTCAGGATACAGAAAACCCGCATATTGCGAATGCGAAATCCATGACACAGAAGTAGGGTAAACTGCTTATCCTTATACCCCGATACAGAACTCCGAAATACTGCGTCTCTCTACCTCCAGTTTACACAGCTCCCTTGAAGTTCGTCTGTTACGCTTAGGCTACTCGAATCCCATATACAGCATATGCCTTCTCCCAGGCTACAGAACTCCTGGAAACGCTTCTCTCTACACCCAGGATACAGAACTCCTGAAAACTGCATCTCGCTACATCCAAGAGACAGAGCTCCCGTAAGCCGCTTATTGTACCCTCATTGTAAAGTAAATGCACATTTAGCGTATGCCTATTTCCAGGATACAGAATTCCCATAAACTGCTTTTCCCCACATCCAGATACAGAACTCCGGTAAACTGTGTTCTCTACATCCAGGTTACAGAACTCCCATATGCTGCGTCTGCTACACTCAAGCTACAGAAATCCCATATAGAGCGTATATCTTCTCCCAGGCTTCAGAACTCTTGGAAACAGCTTCTTTCTACATGCAACCTACAGAATGCCTGGAAACTGCATCTCTCTACACCCAGGTAACAGAACTCCCGTAAGCCGCTTCTGCTATACTCAGCATACAGAAAACCCGCATATAGCGAATGCCTAATTCCAGGCTTCAGAATTCCAGTAAACAGCTCCTCTCTACACGAAAGATAGAGAACTGCTGCAAACTGTGTCTCCCTGCATCTAGTTAACAGAGCTACCCTAAGCTGTGTCTTCACTCACGATACGGAACACCCACATATTGCGAATGCCAAAGCCATGACACAGAAGTACTGTAAACTGCTTATTCCTATACCCCGATACAGAACTCTGGAATACTGCGTCTCTCTACCTCCAAGTTACAGAGCTCCCTTGAGGTTCGTCTGCTATGCTCAGGCTACTCGAATCCCATATACAGCGTATGCCTTTTCCCATTCAACAGAACTCTTGGGAACTGATTCTCTCGACACCCAGGATACAGAAATCCTGAAAACTGCATCTCGCTACATGCAGGAGACAGAGCTCCCATAAGCTGCTTATTATACCCTCAGGGTACAGTAAACACACATTTAGCGTATGCCAATTTCCAGGATACAGAATTCCCATAAACTGCTTTTCCCCACACCCAGATACAGAACTCCGGTAAACTGTGTTCTCTACATCCAGGTTACAGAACTCCCATATGCTGCGTCTGCTACATTCAAGCTACAGAAATCCCATATACAGCGTATGCCTTCTCCCAGGCTGCAGAACTCTTGGAAACAGCTTCTTTCTACATGCAACCTACAGAACTCCTGGAAACTGCATCTCTCTACACCCAGGTAACAGAAGGCCAGCAAGCTGCTTCTGCTATACTCAGCATACAGAAAACCCGCATATAGCGAATGCCTAATTCCAGGCTTCAGAATACCAGTAAACAGCTGCTCTCTACACGAAAGATAAAGAACTGCTGCAAACTGTGTCTCCCTGCATCTAGTTAACAGAGCTACCCTAAGCTGTGTCTCCTACACTCAGGATACAGAAAACCCGCATATTGCGAATGTGAAATCCATGACACAGAAGTAGGGTAAACTGCTTATCCCTATACCCCGATACAGAACTCCAAAATACTGTGTCTCTCTACCTCCAGTTTACACAGCTCCCTTGAGGTTCGTCTGTTACGCTTAGGCTACTCGAATCCCATATACAGCATATGCCTTCTCCCAGGCTACAGAACTCCTGGAAACGCTTCTCTCTACACCCAGGATACAGAACTCCTGAAAACTGCATCTCGCTACATCCAGGAGACAGAGCTCCCGTAAGCTGCTTATTGTACCCTCATTGTAAAGTAAATGCACATTTAGCGTATGCCTATTTCCAGGATACAGAATTCCCATAAACTGCTTTTCCCCACACCCAGATACAGAACTCCGGTAAACTCTGTTCTCTACATCCAGGTTACAGAACTCCCTTAAGCTGCTTCTGCTACACTCAGCACTCAGAAAACCCGCATATAGCAAAAGCCTAATTCCAGGCTTCAGAATACCAGTAAGCAGCTGCTCTCTACACGAAAGATAGAGAACTGCTGCAAACTGTGTCTCCCTGCATCTAGTTAACAGAGCTACCCTAAGCTGTGTCTTCTACACTCACGATACGGAACACCCACATATTGCGAATGCCAAAGCCATGACACAGAAGTACTGTAAACTGCTTATCCTTATACCCCGATACAGAACTCCGAAATATTGCGTCTCTCTACCTCCAGTTTACACAGCTCCCTTGAGGTTCGTCTGTTACGCTTAGGCTACTCGAATCCCATATACAGCGTATACCTTCTCCCATGCAACAGAACTCCTGGAAACGCTTCTCTCTACACCCAGGATACAGAACTCCTGAAAACTGCATCTCGCTACATCCAAGAGACAGAGCTCCCGTAAGCTGCTTATTGTACCCTCATTGTAAAGTAAATGCACATTTAGCGTATGCCTATTTCCAGGATACAGAATTCCCATAAACTGCTTTTCCCCACACCCAGATACAGAACTCCGGTAAACTGTGTTCTCTACATCCAGGTTACAGAACTCCCATATGCTGCGTCTGCTACACTCAAGCTACAGAAATCCCATATAGAGCGTATATCTTCTCCCAGGCTTCAGAACACTTGGAAACAGCTTCTTTCTACATGCAACCTACAGAACTCCTGGAAACTGCATCTCTCTACCCCCAGGTAACAGAACTCCCGTAAGCCGCTTCTGCTATACTCAGCATACAGAAAACCCGCATATAGCGAATGCCTAATTCCAGGCTTCAGAATTCCAGTAAACAGCTCCTCTCTACACGAAAGATAGAGAACTGCTGCAAACTGTGTCTCCCTGCATCTAGTTAACAGAGCTACCCTAAGCTGTGTCTTCTACACTCACGATACGGAACACCCACATATTGCGAATGCCAAAGCCATGACACAGAAGTACTGTAAACTGCTTATTCCTATACCCCGATACAGAACTCTGGAATACTGCGTCTCTCTACCTCCAAGTTACAGAGCTCCCTTCAGGTTCGTCTGCTACGCTCAGGCTACAGGAATCCCATATACAGCGTATGCCTTTTCCCATTCAACAGAACTCTTGGGAACTGATTCTCTCTACACCCAGGATACAGAAATCCTGAAAACTGTATCTCGCTACATCCAGGAGACAGAGCTCCCATAAGCTGCTTATTATACCCTCAGGGTACAGTAAACACACATTTAGCGTATGCCAATTTCCAGGATACAGAATTCCCATAAACTGCTTTTCCCCACACCCAGATACAGAACTCCGGTAAACTGTGTTCTCTACATCCAGGTTACAGAACTCCCATATGCTGCGTCTGCTACATTCAAGCTACAGAAATCCCATATACAGCGTATGCCTTCTCCCAGGCTGCAGAACTCTTGGAAACAGCTTCTTTCTACATGCAACCTACAGAACTCCTGGAAACTGCATCTCTCTACACCCAGGTAACAGAAGGCCAGCAAGCTGCTTCTGCTATACTCAGCATACAGAAAACCCGCATATAGCGAATGCCTAATTCCAGGCTTCAGAATACCAGTAAACAGCTCCTCTCTACACGAAAGATAGAGAACTGCTGCAAACTGTGTCTCCCTGCATCTAGTTAACAGAGCTACCCTAAGCTGTGTCTCCTACACTCAGGATACAGAAAACCCGCATATTGCGAATGCCAAGTCCATGACACAGAAGTAGGGTAAACTGCTTATCCCTATACCCCGATAGAAAACTCTGAAATACTGCATATCTCTACCTCCAGTTTACACAGCTCCCTTGAGGTTCGTCTGTTACGCTTAGGCTACTCGAATCCCATATACAGCATATGCCTTCTCCCAGGCAACAGAACTCCTGGAAACGCTTCTCTCTACACCCAGGATACAGAACTCCTGAAAACTGCATCTCGCTACATCCAGGAGACAGAGCTCCCGTAAGCTGCTTATTGTACCCTCATTGTAAAGTAAATGCACATTTAGCGTATGCCTATTTCCAGGATACAGAATTCCCATAAACTGCTTTTCCCCACACCCAGATACAGAACTCCGGTAAACTGTGTTCTCTACATCCAGGTTACAGAACTCCCATATGCTGCGTCTGCTACACTCAAGCTACAGAAATCCCATATAGAGCGTATATCTTCTCCCAGGCTTCAGAACTCTTGGAAACAGCTTCTTTCTACATGCAACCTACAGAATGCCTGGAAACTGCATCTCTCTACACCCAGGTAACAGAACTCCCGTAAGCCGCTTCTGCTATACTCAGCATACAGAAAACCCGCATATAGCGAATGCCTAATTCCAGGCTTCAGAATACCAGTAAACAGCTGCTCTCTACACGAAAGATAGAGAACTGCTGCAAACTGTGTCTCCCTGCATCTAGTTAACAGAGCTACCCTAAGCTGTGTCTCCTACACTCAGGATACAGAAAACCCGCATATTGCGAATGCCAAGTCCATGACACAGAAGTAGGGTAAACTGCTTATCCTTATACCCCGATACAGAACTCCGAAATACTGCGTCTCTCTACCTCCAGTTTACACAGCTCCCTTGAGGTTCGTCTGTTACGCTTAGGCTACTCGAATCCCATATACAGCATATGACTTCTCCCAGGCTACAGAACTCCAGGAAACGCTTCTCTCTACACCCAGGATACAGAACTCCTGAAAACTGCATCTCGCTACATCCAAGAGACAGAGCTCCCGTAAGCTGCTTATTGTACCCTCATTGTAAAGTAAATGCACATTTAGCGTATGCCTATTTCCAGGATACAGAATTCCCATAAACTGCTTTTCCCCACACCCAGATACAGAACTCCGGTAAACTGTGTTCTCTACATCCAGGTTACAGAACTCCCATATGCTGCGTCTGCTACACTCAAGCTACAGAAATCCCATATAGAGCGTATATATTCTCCCAGGCTTCAGAACTCTTGGAAACAGCTTCTTTCTACATGCAACCTACAGAACTCCTGGAAACTGCATCTCTCTACACCCAGGTAACAGAACTCCCGTAAGCCACTTCTGCTATACTCAGCATACAGAAAACCCGCATATAGCGAAAGCCTAATTCCAGGCTTCAGAATTCCAGTAAACAGCTCCTCTCTACACGAAAGATAGAGAACTGCTGCAAACTGTGTCTCCCTGCATCTAGTTAACAGAGCTACCCTAAGCTGTGTCTTCTACTCTCACGATACGGAACACCCACATATTGCGAATGCCAAAGCCATGACACAGAAGTACTGTAAACTGCTTATTCCTATACCCCGATACAGAACTCTGGAATACTGCGTCTCTCTACCTCCAGTTTACACAGCTCCCTTGAGGTTCGTCTGTTACGCTTAGGCTACTCGAATCCCATATACAGCATATGCCTTCTCCCAGGCTACAGAACTCCTGGAAACGCTTCTCTCTACACCCAGGATACAGAACTCCTGAAAACTGCATCTCGCTACATCCAGGAGACAGAGCTCCCGTAAGCTGCTTATTGTACCCTCATTGTAAATTAAATGCACATTTAGCGTATGCCTATTTCCAGGATACAGAATTCCCATAAACTGCTTTTCCCCACACCCAGATACAGAACTCCGGTAAACTCTGTTCTCTACATCCAGGTTACAGTACTCCCTTAAGCTGCTTCTGCTACACTCAGCACTCAGAAAACCCGCATATAGCAAATGCCTAATTCCAGGCTTCAGAATTCCAGTAAACAGCTCCTCTCTACACGAAAGATAGAGAACTGCTGCAAACTGTGTCTCCCTGCATCTAGTTAACAGAGCTACCCTAAGCTGTGTCTTCTACACTCACGATACGGAACACCCACATATTGCGAATGCCAAAGCCATGACACAGAAGTACTGTAAAATGCTTATCCCTATACCCCGATACAGAACTCCGAAATACTGCGTCTCTCTACCTCCAGTTTACACAGCTCCCTTGAGGTTCGTCTGGTACGCTCAGGCTACAGGAATCCCATATACAGCGTATGCCTTTTCCCATTCAACAGAACTCTTGGGAACTGATTCTCTCTACACCCAGGATACAGAAATCCTGAAAACTGCATCTCGCTACATGCAGGAGACAGAGCTCCCATAAGCTGCTTATTATACCCTCAGGGTACAGTAAACACACATTTAGCGTATGCCAATTTCCAGGATACAGAATTCCCATAAACTGCTTTTCCCCACACCCAGATACAGAACTCCGGTAAACTGTGTTCTCTACATCCAGGTTACAGAACTCCCATATGCTGCGTCTGCTACATTCAAGCTACAGAAATCCCATATACAGCGTATGCCTTCTCCCAGGCTTCAGAACTCTTGGAAACAGCTTCTTTCTACATGCAACCTACAGAATGCCTGGAAACTGCATCTCTCTACACCCAGGTAACAGAAGGCCAGCAAGCTGCTTCTGCTATACTCAGCATACAGAAAACCCGCATATAGCGAATGCCTAATTCCAGGCTTCAGAATACCAGTAAACAGCTGCTCTCTACACGAAAGATAGAGAACTGCTGCAAACTGTGTCTCCCTGCATCTAGTTAACAGAGCTACCCTAAGCTGTGTCTCCTACACTCACGATACGGAACACCCACATATTGCGAATGCCAAAGCCATGACACAGAAGTACTGTAAACTGCTTATTCCTATACCCCGATACAGAACTCTGGAATACTGCGTCTCTCTACCTCCAGTTTACACAGCTCCCTTGAGGTTCGTCTGTTACGCTTAGGCTACTCGAATCCCATATACAGCATATGCCTTCTCCCAGGCTACAGAACTCCTGGAAATGCTTCTCTCTACACCCAGGATACAGAACTCCTGAAAACTGCATCTCGCTACATCCAAGAGACAGAGCTCCCGTAAGCTGCTTATTGTACCCTCATTGTAAAGTAAATGCACACTTAGCGTATGCCTATTTCCAGGATACAGAATTCCCATAAACTGCTTTTCCCCACACCCAGATACAGAACTCCGGTAAACTGTGTTCTCTACATCCAGGTTACAGAACTCCCTTAAGCTGCGTCTGCTACACTCAAGCTACAGAAATCCCATATAGAGCGTATATCTTCTCCCAGGCTTCAGAACTCTTGGAAACAGCTTCTTTCTACATGCAACCTACAGAATGCCTGGAAACTGCATCTCTCTACACCCAGGTAACAGAACTCCCGTAAGCCGCTTCTGCTATACTCAGCATACAGAAAACCCGCATATAGCGAATGCCTAATTCCAGGCTTCAGAATACCAGTAAACAGCTCCTCTCTACACGAAAGATAAAGAACTGCTGCAAACTGTGTCTCCTTGCATCTAGTTAACAGAGCTACCCTAAGCTTTGTCTCCTACACTCAGGATACAGAAAACCCGCATATTGCGAAAGCCAAGTCCTTGACACAGAAGTAGGGTAAACTGCTTATCCCTATACCCTGATACAGAACTCCGAAATACTGCGTCTCTCTACCTCCAGTTTACACAGCTCCCTTGAGGTTCGTCTGTTACGCTTAGGCTACTCGAATCCCATATACAGCATATGCCTTCTCCCAGGCAACAGAACTCCTGGAAACGCTTCTCTCTACACCCAGGATACAGAACTCCTGAAAACTGCATCTCGCTACATCCAGGAGACAGAGCTCCCGTAAGCTGCTTATTGTACCCTCATTGTAAAGTAAATGCACATTTAGCGTATGCCTATTTCCAGGATACAGAATTCCCATAAACTGCTTTTCCCCACACCCAGATACAGGACTCCGGTAAACTCTGTTCTCTACATCCAGGTTACAGAACTCCCTTAAGCTGCTTCTGCTACACTCAGCACTCAGAAAACCCGCATATAGCAAAAGCCTAATTCCAGGCTTCAGAATTCCAGTAAACAGCTCCTCTCTACACGAAAGATAGAGAACTGCTGCAAACTGTGTCTCCCTGCATCTAGTTAACAGAGCTACCCTAAGCTGTGTCTTCTACACTCACGATACGGAACACCCACATATTGCGAATGCCAAAGCCATGACACAGAAGTACTGTAAACTGCTTATCCCTATACCCCGATACAGAACTCCGAAATACTGCGTCTCTCTACCTCCAGTTTACACAGCTCCCTTGAGGTTCGTCTGTTACGCTTAGGCTACTCGAATCCCATATACAGCATATGCCTTCTCCCAGGCTACAGAACTCCTGGAAACGCTTCTCTCTACACCCAGGATACAGAACTCCTGGAAACTGCATCTCGCTACATCCAAGAGACAGAGCTCCCGTAAGCTGCTTATTGTACCCTCATTGTAAAGTAAATGCACATTTAGCGTATGCCTATTTCCAGGATACAGAATTCCCATAAACTGCTTTTCCCCACACCCAGATACAGAACTCCGGTAAACTGTGTTCTCTACATCCAGGTTACAGAACTCCCATATGCTGCGTCTGCTACACTCAAGCTACAGAAATCCCATATAGAGCGTATATCTTCTCCCAGGCTTCAGAACTCTTGGAAACAGCTTCTTTCTACATGCAACCTACAGAACTCCTGGAAACTGCATCTCTCTACCCCCAGGTAACAGAACTCCCGTAAGCCGCTTCTGCTATACTCAGCATACAGAAAACCCGCATATAGCGAATGCCTAATTCCAGGCTTCAGAATTCCAGTAAACAGCTCCTCTCTACACGAAAGATAGAGAACTGCTGCAAACTGTGTCTCCCTGCATCTAGTTAACAGAGCTACCCTAAGCTGTGTCTTCTACACTCACGATATGGAACACCCACATATTGCGAATGCCAAAGCCATGACACAGAAGTACTGTAAACTGCTTATTCCTATACCCCGATACAGAACTCTGGAATACTGCGTCTCTCTACCTCCAAGTTACAGAGCTCCCTTCAGGTTCGTCTGCTACGCTCAGGCTACAGGAATCCCATATACAGCGTATGCCTTTTCCCATTCAACAGAACTCTTGGGAACTGATTCTCTCTACACCCAGGATACAGAAATCCTGAAAACTGTATCTCGCTACATCCAGGAGACAGAGCTCCAATAAGCTGCTTATTATACCCTCAGGGTACAGTAAACACACATTTAGCGTATGCCAATTTCCAGGATACAGAATTCCCATAAACTGCTTTTCCCCACACCCAGATAAAGAACTCCGGTAAACTGTGTTCTCTACATCCAGGTTACAGAACTCCCATATGCTGCGTCTGCTACATTCAAGCTACAGAAATCCCATATACAGCGTATGCCTTCTCCCAGGCTGCAGAACTCTTGGAAACAGCTTCTTTCTACATGCAACCTACAGAACTCCTGGAAACTGCATCTCTCTACACCCAGGTAACAGAAGGCCAGCAAGCTGCTTCTGCTATACTCAGCATACAGAAAACCCGCATATAGCGAATGCCTAATTCCAGGCTTCAGAATACCAGTAAACAGCTGCTCTCTACACGAAAGATAGAGAAATGCTGCAAACTGTGTCTCCCTGCATCTAGTTAACAGAGCTACCCTAAGCTGTGTCTCCTACACTCAGGATACAGAAAACCCGCATATTGCGAATGCCAAGTCCATGACACAGAAGTAGGGTAAACTGCTTATCCCTATACCCCGATAGAAAACTCTGAAATACTGCATATCTCTACCTCCAGTTTACACAGCTCCCTTGAGGTTCGTCTGTTACGCTTAGGCTACTCGAATCCCATATACAGCATATGCCTTCTCCCAGGCAACAGAACTCCTGGAAACGCTTCTCTCTACACCCAGGATACAGAACTCCTGAAAACTGCATCTCGCTACATCCAGGAGACAGAGCTCCCGTAAGCTGCTTATTGTACCCTCATTGTAAAGTAAATGCACATTTAGCGTATGCCTATTTCCAGGATACAGAATTCCCATAAACTGCTTTTCCCCACACCCAGATACAGAACTCCGGTAAACTGTGTTCTCTACATCCAGGTTACAGAACTCCCATATGCTGCGTCTGCTACACTCAAGCTACAGAAATCCCATATAGAGCGTATATCTTCTCCCAGGCTTCAGAACTCTTGGAAACAGCTTCTTTCTACATGCAACCTACAGAATGCCTGGAAACTGCATCTCTCTACACCCAGGTAACAGAACTCCCGTAAGCCGCTTCTGCTATACTCAGCATACAGAAAACCCGCATATAGCGAATGCCTAATTCCAGGCTTCAGAATACCAGTAAGCAGCTGCTCTCTACACGAAAGATAGAGAACTGCTGCAAACTGTGTCTCCCTGCATCTAGTTAACAGAGCTACCCTAAGCTGTGTCTCCTACACTCAGGATACAGAAAACCCGCATATTGCGAATGCCAAGTCCATGACACAGAAGTAGGGTAAACTGCTTATCCCTATACCCCGATACAGAACTCCGAAATACTGCGTCTCTCTACCTCCAGTTTACACAGCTCCCTTGGGGTTCGTCTGTTACGCTTAGGCTACTCGAATCCCATATACAGCATATGCCTTCTCCCAGGCTACAGAACTCCAGGAAACGCTTCTCTCTACACCCAGGATATAGAACTCCTGAAAACTGCATCTCGCTACATCCAAGAGACAGAGCTCCCGTAAGCTGCTTATTGTACCCTCATTGTAAAGTAAATGCACATTTAGCGTATGCCTATTTCCAGGATACAGAATTCCCATAAACTGCTTTTCCCCACACCCAGATACAGAACTCCGGTAAACTGTGTTCTCTACATCCAGGTTACAGAACTCCCATATGCTGCGTCTGCTACACTCAAGCTACAGAAATCCCATATAGAGCGTATATCTTCTCCCAGGCTTCAGAACTCTTGGAAACAGCTTCTTTCTACATGCAACCTACAGAATGCCTGGAAACTGCATCTCTCTACACCCAGGTAACAGAACTCCCGTAAGCCGCTTCTGCTATACTCAGCATACAGAAAACCCGCATATAGCGAAAGCCTAATTCCAGGCTTCAGAATTCCAGTAAACAGCTCCTCTCTACACGAAAGATAGAGAACTGCTGCAAACTGTGTCTCCCTGCATCTAGTTAACAGAGCTACCCTAAGCTGTGTCTTCTACACTCACGATACGGAACACCCACATATTGCGAATGCCAAAGCCATGACACAGAAGTACTGTAAACTGCTTATTCCTATACCCCGATACAGAACTCTGGAATACTGCGTCTCTCTACCTCCAAGTTACAGAGCTCCCTTGAGGTTCGTCTGCTACGCTCAGGCTACAGGAATCCCATATACAGCGTATGCCTTTTCCCATTCAACAGAACTCTTGGGAACTGATTCTCTCTACACCCAGGATACAGAAATCCTGAAAACTGCATCTCGCTACATGCAGGAGACAGAGCTCCCATAAGCTGCTTATTATACCCTCAGGGTACAGTAAACACACATTTAGCGTATGCCAATTTCCAGGATACAGAATTCCCATAAACTGCTTTTCCCCACACCCAGATACAGAACTCCGGTAAACTGTGTTCTCTACATCCAGGTTACAGAACTCCCATATGCTGCGTCTGCTACATTCAAGCTACAGAAATCCCATATACAGCGTATGCCTTCTCCCAGGCTGCAGAACTCTTGGAAACAGCTTCTTCCTACATGCAACCTACAGAACTCCTGGAAACTGCATCTCTCTACACCCAGGTAACAGAAGGCCAGCAAGCTGCTTCTGCTATACTCAGCATACAGAAAACCCGCATATAGCGAATGCCTAATTCCAGGCTTCAGAATACCAGTAAACAGCTGCTCTCTACACGAAAGATAGAGAACTGCTGCAAACTGTGTCTCCCTGCATCTAGTTAACAGAGCTACCCTAAGCTGTGTCTCCTACACTCAGGATACAGAAAACCCGCATATTGCGAATGCCAAGTCCATGACACAGAAGTAGGGTAAACTGCTTATCCTTATACCCCGATACAGAACTCCGAAATACTGCGTCTCTCTACCTCCAGTTTACACAGCTCCCTTGAGGTTCCTCTGTTACACTTAGGCTACTCGAATCCCATATACAGCATATGCCTTCTCCCAGGCAACAGAACTCCTGGAAACGCTTCTCTCTACACCCAGGATACAGAACTCCTGAAAACTGCATCTCGCTACATACAGGAGACAGAGTTCCCGTAAGCTGCTTATTGTACCCTCATTGTAAAGTAAATGCACATTTAGCGTATGCCTATTTCCAGGATACAGAATTCCCATAAACTGCTTTTCCCCACACCCAGATACAGAACTCCGGTAAACTCTGTTCTCTACATCCAGGTTACAGAACTCCCTTAAGCTGCATCTGCTACACTCAGCACTCAGAAAACCCGCATATAGCAAAAGCCTAATTCCAGGCTTCAGAATCCAGTAAACAGCTCCTCTCTACACGAAAGATAGAGAACTGCTGCAAACTGTGTCTCCCTGCATCTAGTTAACAGAGCTACCCTAAGCTGTGTCTTCTACACTCACGATACGGAACACCCACATATTGCGAATGCCAAAGCCATGACACAGAAGTACTGTAAACTGCTTATCCCTATACCCCGATACAGAACTCCGAAATACTGCGTCTCTCTACCTCCAGTTTACACAGCTCCCTTGAGGTTCGTCTGTTACACTTAGGCTACTCGAATCCCATATACAGCATATGCCTTCTCCCAGGCAACAGAACTCCTGGAAACGTTTCTCTCTACACCCAGGATACAGAACTCCTGAAAACTGCATCTCGCTACATCCAGGAGACAGAGCTCCCGTAAGCTGCTTATTGTACCCTCATTGTAAAGTAAATGCACATTTAGCGTATGCCTATTTCCAGGATACAGAATTCCCATAAACTGCTTTTCCGCACACCCAGATACAGAACTCCGGTAAACTGTGTTCTCTACATCCAGGTTACAGAACTCCCATATGCTGCGTCTGCTACACTCAAGCTACAGAAATCCCATATAGAGCGTATATCTTCTCCCAGGCTTCAGAACTCTTGGAAACAGCTTCTTTCTACATGCAACCTACAGAATGCCTGGAAACTGCATCTCTCTACACCCAGGTAACAGAACTCCCGTAAGCCGCTTCTGCTATACTCAGCATACAGAAAACCCGCATATAGCGAATGCCTAATTCCAGGCTTCAGAATACCAGTAAACAGCTGCTCTCTACACAAACGATAGAGAACTGCTGCAAACTGTGTCTCCCTGCATCTAGTTAACAGAGCTACCCTAAGCTTTGTCTCCTACACTCAGGATACAGAAAACCCGCATATTGCGAAAGCCAAGTCCTTGACACAGAAGTAGGGTAAACTGCTTATCCCTATACCCTGATACAGAACTCCGAAATACTGCGTCTCTCTACCTCCAGTTTACACAGCTCCCTTGAGGTTCGTCTGTTACGCTTAGGCTACTCGAATCCCATATACAGCATATGCCTTCTCCCAGGCTACAGAACTCCTGGAAACGCTTCTCTCTACACCCAGGATACAGAACTCCTGAAAACTGCATCTCGCTACATCCAAGAGACAGAGCTCTCGTAAGCTGCTTATTGTACCCTCATTGTAAAGTAAATGCACATTTAGCGTATGCCTATTTCCAGGATACAGAATTCCCATAAACTGCTTTTCCCCAAACCCAGATACAGAACTCCGGTAAACTGTGTTCTCTACATCCAGGTTACAGAACTCCCATATGCTGCGTCTGCTACACTCAAGCTACAGAAATCCCATATAGAGCGTATATCTTCTCCCAGGCTTCAGAACTCTTGGAAACAGCTTCTTTCTACATGCAACCTACAGAACGCCTGGAAACTGCATCTCTCTACACCCAGGTAACAGAACTCCCGTAAGCCGCTTCTGCTATACTCAGCATACAGAAAACCCGCATATAGCGAATGCCTAATTCCAGGCTTCAGAATTCCAGTAAACAGCTCCTCTCTACACGAAAGATAGAGAACTGCTGCAAACTGTGTCTCCCTGCATCTAGTTAACAGAGCTACCCTAAGCTGTGTCTCCTACACTCAGGATACAGAAAACCCGCATATTGCGAATGCCAAGTCCATGACACAGAAGTAGGGTAAACTGCTTATCCCTATACCACGATACAGAACTCCGAAATACTGCGTCTCTCTACCTCCAGTTTACACAGCTCCCTTGAGGTTCGTCTGTTACGCTTAGGCTACTCGAATCCCATATACAGCATATGCCTTCTCCCAGGCTACAGAACTCCTGGAAACGCTTCTCTCTACACCCAGGATACAGAACTCCTGAAAACTGCATCTCGCTACATCCAAGAGACAGAGCTCTCGTAAGCTGCTTATTGTACCCTCATTGTAAAGTAAATGCACATTTAGCGTATGCCTATTTCCAGGATACAGAATTCCCATAAACTGCTTTTCCCCAAACCCAGATACAGAACTCCGGTAAACTGTGTTCTCTACATCCAGGTTACAGAACTCCCATATGCTGCGTCTGCTACACTCAAGCTACAGAAATCCCATATAGAGCGTATATCTTCTCCCAGGCTTCAGAACTCTTGGAAACAGCTTCTTTCTACATGCAACCTACAGAACGCCTGGAAACTGCATCTCTCTACACCCAGGTAACAGAACTCCCGTAAGCCGCTTCTGCTATACTCAGCATACAGAAAACCCGCATATAGCGAATGCCTAATTCCAGGCTTCAGAATTCCAGTAAACAGCTCCTCTCTACACGAAAGATAGAGAACTGCTGCAAACTGTGTCTCCCTGCATCTAGTTAACAGAGCTACCCTAAGCTGTGTCTTCTACACTCACGATACGGAACACCCACATATTGCGAATGCCAAGTCCATGACACAGAAGTAGGGTAAACTGCTTATCCCTATACCCCGATACAGAACTCCGAAATACTGCGTCTCTCTACCTCCAGTTTACACAGCTCCCTTGAGGTTCGTCTGTTACGCTTAGGCTACTCGAATCCCATATACAGCATATGCCTTCTCCCAGGCTACAGAACTCTTGGAACTGATTCTCTCTACACCCAGGATACAGAACTCCTGAAAACTGCATCTCGCTACATCCAGGAGACAGAGCTCCCGTAAGCTGCTTATTGTACCCTCATTGTAAAGTAAATGCACATTTAGCGTATGCCTATTTCCAGGATACAGAATTCCCATAAACTGCTTTTCCCCACACCCAGATACAGAACTCCGGTAAACTCTGTTCTCTACATCCAGGCTACAGTACTCCCTTAAGCTGCTTCTGCTACACTCAGCACTCAGAAAACCCGCATATAGCAAATGCCTAATTCCAGGTTTCAGAATTCCAGTAAACAGCTCCTCTCTACACGAAAGATAGAGAACTGCTGCAAACTGTGTCTCCCTGCATCTAGTTAACAGAGCTACCCTAAGCTGTGTCTTCTACACTCACGATACGGAACACCCACATATTGCGAATGCCAAAGCCATGACACAGAAGTACTGTAAACTGCTTATTCCTATACCCCGATACAGAACTCTGGAATACTGCGTCTCTCTACCTCCAAGTTACAGAGCTCCCTTGAGGTTCGTCTGCTATGCTCAGGCTACAGGAATCCGATATACAGCGTATGCCTTTTCCCATTCAACAGAACTCTTGGGAACTGATTCTCTCGACACCCAGGATACAGAAATCCTGAAAACTGCATCTCGCTACATGCAGGAGACAGAGCTCCCATAAGCTGCTTATTATACCCTCAGGGTACAGTAAACACACATTTAGCGTATGCCTATTTCCAGGATACAGAATTCCCATAAACTGCTTTTCCGCACACCCAGATACAGAACTCCGGTAAACTGTGTTCTCTACATCCAGGTTACAGAACTCCCATATGCTGCGTCTGCTACACTCAAGCTACAGAAATCCCATATAGAGCGTATGTCTTCTCCCAGGCTTCAGAACTCTTGGAAACAGCTTCTTTCTATATGCAACCTACAGAATGCCTGGAAACTGCATCTCTCTACACCCAGGTAACAGAACTCCCGTAAGCCGCTTCTGCTATACTCAGCATACAGAAAAACTGCATATAGCGAATGCCTAATTCCAGGCTTCAGAATACCAGTAAACAGCTGCTCTCTACACGAAAGATAGAGAACTGCTGCAAACTGTGTCTCCCTGCATCTAGTTAACAGAGCTACCCTAAGCTGTGTCTCCTACACTCAGGATACAGAAAACCCGCATATTGCAATGCCAAGTCCATGACACAGAAGTAGGGTAAACTGCTTATCCCTATACCCCGATACAGAACTCCGAAATACTGCGTCTCTCTACCTCCAGTTTACACAGCTCCCTTGAGGTTCGTCTGTTACACTTAGGCTACTCGAATCCCATATACAGCATATGCCTTCTCCCAGGCAACAGAACTCCTGGAAACGCTTCTCTCTACACCCAGGATACAGAACTCCTGAAAACTGCATCTCGCTACATCCAGGAGACAGAGCTCCCGTAAGCTGCTTATTGTACCCTCATTGTAAAGTAAATGCACATTTAGCGTATGCCTATTTCCAGGATACAGAATTCCCATAAACTGCTTTTCCCCACACCCAGATACAGAACTCCGGTAAACTCTGTTCTCTACATCCAGGTTACAGAACTCCCTTAAGCTGCTTCTGCTACACTCAGCACTCAGAAAACCCGCATATAGCAAAAGCCTAATTCCAGGCTTCAGAATTCCAGTAAACAGCTCCTCTCTACACGAAAGATAAAGAACTGCTGCAAACTGTGACTCCCTGCATCTAGTTAACAGAGCTACCCTAAGCTGTGTCTTCTACACTCACGATACGGAACACCCACATATTGCGAATGCCAAAGCCATGACACAGAAGTACTGTAAACTGCTTATCCCTATACCCCGATACAGAACTCTGAAATACTGCGTCTCTCTACCTCCAGTTTACACAGCTCCCTTGAGGTTCGTCTGTTACACTTAGGCTACTCGAATCCCATATACAGCATATGCCTTCTCCCAGGCAACAGAACTCCTGGAAACGCTTCTCTCTACACCCAGGATACAGAACTCCTGAAAACTGCATCTCACTACATCCAGGAGACAGAGCTCCCGTAAGCTGCTTATTGTACCCTCATTGTAAAGTAAATGCACATTTAGCGTATGCCTATTTCCAGGATACAGAATTCCCATAAACTGCTTTTCCCCACACCCAGATACAGAACTCCGGTAAACTCTGTTCTCTACATCCAGGTTACAGAACTCCCATATGCTGCGTCTGCTACACTCAAGCTACAGAAATCCCATGTAGAGCGTATATCTTCTCCCAGGCTTCAGAACTCTTGGAAACAGCTTCTTTCTACATGCAACCTACAGAATGTCTGGAAACTGCATCTCTCTACACCCAGGTAACAGAACTCCCGTAAGCCGCTTCTGCTATACTCAGCATACAGAAAACCCGCATATAGCGAAAGCCTAATTCCAGGCTTCAGAATTCCAGTAAACAGCTCCTCTCTACACGAAAAATAGAGAACTGCTGCAAACTGTGTCTCCCTGCATCTAGTTAACAGAGCTACCCTAAGCTGTGTCTTCTACACTCACGATACGGAACACCCACATATTGCGAATGCCAAAGCCATGACACAGAAGTACTGTAAACTGCTTATTCCTATACCCCGATACAGAACTCTGGAATACTGCGTCTCTCTACCTCCAAGTTACAGAGCTCCCTAGAGGTTCGTCTGCTACGCTCAGGCTACAGGAATCCCATATACAGCGTATGCCTTTTCCCATTCAACAGAACTCTTGGGAACTGATTCTCTCTACACCCAGGATACAGAAATCCTGAAAACTGCATCTCGCTACATGCAGGAGACAGAGCTCCCATAAGCTGCTTATTATACCCTCAGGGTACAGTAAACACACATTTAGCGTATGCCAATTTCCAGGATACAGAATTCCCATAAACTGCTTTTCCCCACACCCAGATACAGAACTCCGGTAAACTGTGTTCTCTACATCCAGGTTACAGAACTCCCATATGCTGCGTCTGCTACATTCAAGCTACAGAAATCCCATATACAGCGTATGCCTTCTCCCAGGCTGCAGAACTCTTGGTAACAGCTTCTTCCTACATGCAACCTACAGAACTCCTGGAAACTGCATCTCTCTACACCCAGGTAACAGAACTCCCGTAAGCCGCTTCTGCTATACTCAGCATACAGAAAACCCGCATATAGCGAATGCCTAATTCCAGGCTTCAGAATACCAGTAAACAGCTGCTCTCTACACGAACGATAGAGAACTGCTACAAACTGTGTCTCCCTGGATCTAGTTAACAGAGCTACCCCAAGCTGTGTCTCCTACACTCAGGATACAGAAAACCCGCATATTGCGAATGCGAAATCCATGACACAGAAGTAGGGTAAACTGCTTATCCTTATACCCCGATACAGAACTCCGAAATACTGCGTCTCTCTACCTCCAGTTTACACAGCTCCCTTGAGGTTCGTCTGTTACGCTTAGGCTACTCGAATCCCATATACAGCATATGCCTTCTCCCAGGCTACAGAACTCCAGGAAACGCTTCTCTCTACACAAAGGATACAGAACTCCTGAAAACTGCATCTCGCTACATCCAAGAGACAGAGCTCCCGTAAGCTGCTTATTGTACCCTCATTGTAAAGTAAATGCACATTTAGCGTATGCCTATTTCCAGGATACAGAATTCCCATAAACTGCTTTTCCCCACACCCAGATACAGAACTCCGGTAAACTGTGTTCTCTACATCCAGGTTACAGAACTCCCATATGCTGCGTCTGCTACACTCAAGCTACAGAAATCCCATATAGAGCGTATGTCTTCTCCCAGGCTTCAGAACTCTTGGAAACAGCTTCTTTCTACATGCAACCTACAGAATGCCTGGAAACTGCATCTCTCTACACCCAGGTAACAGAACTCCCGTAAGCCGCTTCTGCTATACTCAGCATACAGAAAACCCGCATATAGCGAATGCCTAATTCCAGGCTTCAGAATACCAGTAAGCAGCTGCTCTCTACACGAAAGATAGAGAACTGCTGCAAACTGTGTCTCCCTGCATCTAGTTAACAGAGCTACCCTAAGCTGTGTCTCCTACACTCAGGATACAGAAAACCCGCATATTGCAATGCCAAGTCCATGACACAGAAGTAGGGTAAACTGCTTATCCCTATACCCCGATACAGAACTCCGAAATACTGCGTCTCTCTACCTCCAGTTTACACAGCTCCCTTGAGGTTCGTCTGTTACACTTAGGCTACTCGAATCCCATATACAGCATATGCCTTCTCCCAGGCAACAGAACTCCTGGAAACGCTTCTCTCTACACCCAGGATACAGAACTCCTGAAAACTGCATCTCGCTACATCCAGGAGACAGAGCTCCCGTAAGCTGCTTATTGTACCCTCATTGTAAAGTAAATGCACATTTAGCGTATGCCTATTTCCAGGATACAGAATTCCCATAAACTGCTTTTCCCCACACCCAGATACAGAACTCCGGTAAACTCTGTTCTCTACATCCAGGTTACAGAACTCCCTTAAGCTGCTTCTGCTACACTCAGCACTCAGAAAACCCGCATATAGCAAAAACCTAATTCCAGGCTTCAGAATTCCAGTAAACAGCTCCTCTCTACACGAAAGATAGAGAACTGCTGCAAACTGTGTCTCCCTGCATCTAGTTAACAGAGCTACCCTAAGCTGTGTCTCCTACACTCACGATACGGAACACCCACATATTGCGAATGCCAAAGCCATGACACAGAAGTACTGTAAACTGCTTATCCCTATACCCCGATACAGAACTCTGAAATACTGCGTCTCTCTACCTCCAGTTTACACAGCTCCCTTGAGGTTCGTCTGTTACACTTAGGCTACTCGAATCCCATATACAGCATATGCCTTCTCCCAGGCAACAGAACTCCTGGAAACGTTTCTCTCTACACCCAGGATACAGAACTCCTGAAAACTGCATCTCGCTACATCCAGGAGACAGAGCTCCCGTAAGCTGCTTATTGTACCCTCATTGTAAAGTAAATGCACATTTAGCGTATGCCTATTTCCAGGATACAGAATTCCCATAAACTGCTTTTCCCCACACCCAGATACAGAACTCCGGTAAACTCTGTTCTCTACATCCAGGTTACAGAACTCCCATATGCTGCGTCTGCTACACTCAAGCTACAGAAATCCCATATAGAGCGTACATCTTCTCCCAGGCTTCAGAACTCTTGGAAACAGCTTCTTTCTACATGCAACCTACAGAACTCCTGGAAACTGCATCTCTCTACACCCAGGTAACAGAACTCCCGTAAGCCGCTTCTGCTATACTCAGCATACAGAAAACCCGCATATAGCTAAAGCCTAATTCCAGGCTTCAGAATTCCAGTAAACAGCTCCTCTCTACACGAAAGATAAAGAACTGCTGCAAACTGTGTCTCCCTGCATCTAGTTAACAGAGCTACCCTAAGCTGTGTCTTCTACACTCATGATACGGAACACCCACATATTGCGAATGCCAAAGCCATGACACAGAAGTACTGTAAACTGCTTATCCCTATACCCCGATACAGAACTCTGAAATACTGCGTCTCTCTACCTCCAGTTTACACAGCTCCCTTGAGGTTCGTCTGTTACACTTAGGCTACTCGAATCCCATATACAGAATATGCCTTCTCCCATGCAACATAACTCCTGGAAACGTTTCTCTCTACACCCAGGATACAGAACTCCTGAAAACTGCATCTCGCTACATCCAGGAGACAGAGCTCCCGTAAGCTGCTTATTGTACCCTCATTGTAAAGTAAATGCACATTTAGCGTATGCCTATTTCCAGGATACAGAATTCCCATAAACTGCTTTTCCCCACACCCAGATACAGAACTCCGGTAAACTGTGTTCTCTACATCCAGGTTACAGAACTCCCATATGCTGCGTCTGCTACATTCAAGCTACAGAAATCCCATATACAGCGTATGCCTTCTCCCTGGCTGCAGAACTCTTGGAAACAGCTTCTTCCTACATGCAACCTACAGAACTCCTGGAAACTGCATCTCTCTACACCCAGGTAACAGAACTCCCGTAAGCCGCTTCTGCTATACTCAGCATACAGAAAACCCGCATATAGCGAATGCCTAATTCCAGGCTTCAGAATACCAGTAAACAGCTGCTCTCTACACAAATGATAGAGAACTGCTGCAAACTGTGTCTCCCTGCATCTAGTTAACAGAGCTACCCCAAGCTGTGTCTCCTACACTCAGGATACAGAAAACCCGCATATTGTGAATGCGAAATCCATGACACAGAAGTAGGGTAAAGTGCTTATCCTTATACCCCGATACAGAACTCCGAAATACTGCGTCTCTCTACCTCCAGTTTACACAGCTCCCTTGAGGTTCGTCTGTTACACTTAGGCTACTCGAATCCCATATACAGCATATGCCTTCTCCCAGGCTACAGAACTCCAGGAAACGCTTCTCTCTACACCCAGGATACAGAACTCCTGAAAACTGCATCTCGCTACATCCAAGAGACAGAGCTCCCGTAAGCTGCTTATTGTACCCTCATTGTAAAGTAAATGCACATTTAGCGTATGCCTATTTCCAGGATACAGAATTCCCATAAACTGCTTTTCCCCACACCCAGATACAGAACTCCGGTAAACTGTGTTCTCTACATCCAGGTTACAGAACTCCCATATGCTGCGTCTGCTACACTCAAGCTACAGAAATCCCATATAGAGCGTATGTCTTCTCCCAGGCTTCAGAACTCTTGGAAACAGCTTCTTTCTACATGCAACCTACAGAATGTCTGGAAACTGCATCTCTCTACACCCAGGTAACAGAACTCCCGTAAGCCGCTTCTGCTATACTCAGCATACAGAAAACCCGCATATAGCGAATGCCTAATTCCAGGCTTCAGAATTCCAGTAAACAGCTCCTCTCTACACGAAAGATAGAGAACTGCTGCAAACTGTGTCTCCCTGCATCTAGTTAACAGAGCTACCCTAAGCTGTGTCTCCTACACTCAGGATACAGAAAACCCGCATATTGCAATGCCAAGTCCATGACACAGAAGTAGGGTAAACTGCTTATCCCTATACCCCGATACAGAACTCCGAAATACTGCGTCTCTCTACCTCCAGTTTACACAGCTCCCTTGAGGTTCGTCTGTTACGCTTAGGCTACTCGAATCCCATATACAGCATATGCCTTCTCCCAGGCAACAGAACTCCTGGAAACGCTTCTCTCTACACCCAGGATACAGAACTCCTGAAAACTGCATCTCGCTACATCCAGGAGACAGAGCTCCCGTAAGCTGCTTATTGTACCCTCATTGTAAAGTAAATGCACATTTAGCGTATGCCTATTTCCAGGATACAGAATTCCCATAAACTGCTTTTCCCCACACCCAGATACAGAACTCCGGTAAACTGTGTTCTCTACATCCAGGTTACAGAACTCCCATATGCTGCGTCTGCTACACTCAAGCTACAGAAATCCCATGTAGAGCGTATATCTTCTCCCAGGCTTCAGAACTCTTGGAAACAGCTTCTTTCTACATGCAACCTACAGAACTCCTGGAAACTGCATCTCTCTACACCCAGGTAACAGAACTCCCGTAAGCCGCTTCTGCTATACTCAGCATACAGAAAACCCGCATATAGCGAAAGCCTAATTCCAGGCTTCAGAATTCCAGTAAACAGCTCCTCTCTACACGAAAGATAGAGAACTGCTGCAAACTGTGTCTCCCTGCATCTAGTTAACAGAGCTACCCTAAGCTGTGTCTTCTACACTCACGATACGGAACACCCACATATTGCGAATGCCAAAGCCATGACACAGAAGTACTGTAAACTGCTTATTCCTATACCCCGATACAGAACTCTGGAATACTGCGTCTCTCTACCTCCAAGTTACAGAGCTCCCTAGAGGTTCGTCTGCTACGCTCAGGCTACAGGAATCCCATATACAGCGTATGCCTTTTCCCATTCAACAGAACTCTTGGGAACTGATTCTCTCTACACCCAGGATACAGAAATCCTGAAAACTGCATCTCGCTACATGCAGGAGACAGAGCTCCCATAAGCTGCTTATTATACCCTCAGGGTACAGTAAACACACATTTAGCGTATGCCAATTTCCAGGATACAGAATTCCCATAAACTGCTTTTCCCCACACCCAGATACAGAACTCCGGTAAACTGTGTTCTCTACATCCAGGTTACAGAACTCCCATATGCTGCGTCTGCTACATTCAAGCTACAGAAATCCCATATACAGCGTATGCCTTCTCCCAGGCTGCAGAACTCTTGGAAACAGCTTCTTCCTACATGCAACCTACAGAATGCCTGGAAACTGCATCTCTCTACACCCAGGTAACAGAACTCCCGTAAGCCGCTTCTGCTATACTCAGCATACAGAAAACCCGCATATAGCGAATGCCTAATTCCAGGCTTCAGAATACCAGTAAACAGCTGCTCTCTACACGAACGATAGAGAACTGCTACAAACTGTGTCTCCCTGGATCTAGTTAACAGAGCTACCCCAAGCTGTGTCTCCTACACTCAGGATACAGAAAACCCGCATATTGCGAATGCCAAGTCCATGACACAGAAGTAGGGTAAACTGCTTATCCCTATACCCCGATACAGAACTCCGAAATACTGCGTCTCTCTACCTCCAGTTTACACAGCTCCCTTGAGGTTCGTCTGTTACGCTTAGGCTACTCGAATCCCATATACAGCATATGCCTTCTCCCAGGCTACAGAACTCCAGGAAACGCTTCTCTCTACACCCAGGATACAGAACTCCTGAAAACTGCATCTCGCTACATCCAAGAGACAGAGCTCCCGTAAGCTGCTTATTGTACCCTCATTGTAAAGTAAATGCACATTTAGCGTATGCCTATTTCCAGGATACAGAATTCCCATAAACTGCTTTTCCCCACACCCAGATACAGAACTCCGGTAAACTGTGTTCTCTACATCCAGGTTACAGAACTCCCATATGCTGCATCTGCTACACTCAAGCTACAGAAATCCCATATAGAGCGTATGTCTTCTCCCAGGCTTCAGAACTCTTGGAAACAGCTTCTTTCTACATGCAACCTACAGAATGCCTGGTAACTGCATCTCTCTACACCCAGGTAACAGAACTCCCGTAAGCCGCTTCTGCTATACTCAGCATACAGAAAACCCGCATATAGCGAATGCCTAATTCCAGGCTTCAGAATACCAGTAAGCAGCTGCTCTCTACACGAAAGATAGAGAACTGCTGCAAACTGTGTCTCCCTGCATCTAGTTAACAGAGCTACCCTAAGCTGTGTCTCCTACACTCAGGATACAGAAAACCCGCATATTGCAATGCCAAGTCCATGACACAGAAGTAGGGTAAACTGCTTATCCCTATACCCCAATACAGAACTCCGAAATACTGCGTCTCTCTACCTCCAGTTTACACAGCTCCCTTGAGGTTCGTCTGTTACACTTAGGCTACTCGAATCCCATATACAGCATATGCCTTCTCCCAGGCAACAGAACTCCTGGAAACGCTTCTCTCTACACCCAGGATACAGAACTCCTGAAAACTGCATCTCGCTACATCCAGGAGACAGAGCTCCCGTAAGCTGCTTATTGTACCCTCATTGTAAAGTAAATGCACATTTAGCGTATGCCTATTTCCAGGATACAGAATTCCCATAAACTGCTTTTCCCCACACCCAGATACAGAACTCCGGTAAACTCTGTTCTCTACATCCAGGTTACAGAACTCCCTTAAGCTGCTTCTGCTACACTCAGCACTCAGAAAACCCGCATATAGCAAAAACCTAATTCCAGGCTTCAGAATTCCGGTAAACAGCTCCTCTCTACACGAAAGATAGAGAACTGCTGCAAACTGTGTCTCCCTGCATCTAGTTAACAGAGCTACCCTAAGCTGTGTCTTCTACACTCACGATACGGAACACCCACATATTGCGAATGCCAAAGCCATGACACAGAAGTACTGTAAACTGCTTATCCCTATACCCCGATACAGAACTCTGAAATACTGCGTCTCTCTACCTCCAGTTTACACAGCTCCCTTGAGGTTCGTCTGTTACACTTAGGCTACTCGAATCCCATATACAGCATATGCCTTCTCCCAGGCAACAGAACTCCTGGAAACGTTTCTCTCTACACCCAGGATACAGAACTCCTGAAAACTGCATCTCGCTACATCCAGGAGACAGAGCTCCCGTAAGCTGCTTATTGTACCCTCATTGTAAAGTAAATGCACATTTAGCGTATGCCTATTTCCAGGATACAGAATTCCAATAAACTGCTTTTCCCCACACCCAGATACAGAACTCCGGTAAACTCTGTTCTCTACATCCAGGTTACAGAACTCCCATATGCTGCGTCTGCTACACTCAAGCTACAGAAATCCCATATAGAGCGTATATCTTCTCCCAGGCTTCAGAACCCTTGGAAACAGCTTCTTTCTACATGCAACCTACAGAACTCCTGGAAACTGCATCTCTCTACACCCAGGTAACAGAACTCCCGTAAGCCGCTTCTGCTATACTCAGCATACAGAAAACCCGCATATAGCTAAAGCCTAATTCCAGGCTTCAGAATTCCAGTAAACAGCTCCTCTCTACACGAAAGATAAAGAACTGCTGCAAACTGTGTCTCCCTGCATCTAGTTAACAGAGCTACCCTAAGCTGTGTCTTCTACACTCACGATACAGAACACCCACATATTGCGAATGCCAAAGCCATGACACAGAAGTACTGTAAACTGCTTATCCCTATACCCCGATACAGAACTCTGAAATACTGCGTCTCTCTACCTCCAGTTTACACAGCTCCCTTGAGGTTCGTCTGTTACACTTAGGCTACTCGAATCCCATATACAGCATATGCCTTCTCCCAGGCAACAGAACTCCTGGAAACGTTTCTCTCTACACCCAGGATACAGAACTCCTGAAAACTGCATCTCGCTACATCCAGGAGACAGAGCTCCCGTAAGCTGCTTATTGTACCCTCATTGTAAAGTAAATGCACATTTAGCGTATGCCTATTTCCAGGATACAGAATTCCCATAAACTGCTTTTCCCCACACCCAGATACAGAACTCCGGTAAACTGTGTTCTCTACATCCAGGTTACAGAACTCCCATATGCTGCGTCTGCTACACTCAAGCTACAGAAATCCCATATAGAGCGTATGTCTTCTCCCAGGCTTCAGAACTCTTGGAAACAGCTTCTTTCTACATGCAACCTACAGAATGCCTGGAAACTGCATCTCTCTACACCCAGGTAACAGAACTCCCGTAAGCCGCTTCTGCTATACTCAGCATACAGAAAACCCGCATATAGCGAATGCCTAATTCCAGGCTTCAGAATACCAGTAAGCAGCTGCTCTCTACACGAAAGATAGAGAACTGCTGCAAACTGTGTCTCCCTGCATCTAGTTAACAGAGCTACCCTAAGCTGTGTCTCCTACACTCAGGATACAGAAAACCCGCATATTGCAATGCCAAGTCCATGACACAGAAGTAGGGTAAACTGCTTATCCCTATACCCTGATACAGAACTCCGAAATACTGCGTCTCTCTACCTCCAGTTTACACAGCTCCCTTGAGGTTCGTCTGTTACACTTAGGCTACTCGAATCCCATATACAGCATATGCCTTCTCCCAGGCAACAGAACTCCTGGAAACGCTTCTCTCTACACCCAGGATACAGAACTCCTGAAAACTGCATCTCGCTACATCCAGGAGACAGAGCTCCCGTAAGCTGCTTATTGTACCCTCATTGTAAAGTAAATGCACATTTAGCGTATGCCTATTTCCAGGATACAGAATTCCCATAAACTGCTTTTCCCCACACCCAGATACAGAACTCCGGTAAACTCTGTTCTCTACATCCAGGTTACAGAACTCCCTTAAGCTGCTTCTGCAACACTCAGCACTCAGAAAACCCGCATATAGCAAAAGCCTAATTCCAGGCTTCAGAATTCCAGTAAACAGCTCCTCTCTACACGAAAGATAGAGAACTGCTGCAAACTGTGTCTCCCTGCATCTAGTTAACAGAGCTACCCTAAGCTGTGTCTTCTACACTCACGATACGGAACACCCACATATTGCGAATGCCAAAGCCATGACACAGAAGTACTGTAAACTGCTTATCCCTATACCCCGATACAGAACTCTGAAATACTGCGTCTCTCTACCTCCAGTTTACACAGCTCCCTTGAGGTTCGTCTGTTACACTTAGCCTACTCGAATCCCATATACAGCATATGCCTTCTCCCAGGCAACAGAACTCCTGGAAACGTTTCTCTCTACACCCAGGATACAGAACTCCTGAAAACTGCATCTCGCTACATCCAGGAGACAGAGCTCCCGTAAGCTGCTTATTGTACCCTCATTGTAAAGTAAATGCACATTTAGCATATGCCTATTTCCAGGATACAGAATTCCCATAAACTGCTTTTCCCCACACCCAGATACAGAACTCCGGTAAACTCTGTTCTCTACATCCAGGTTACAGAACTCCCATATGCTGCGTCTGCTACACTCAAGCTACAGAAATCCCATGTAGAGCGTATATCTTCTCCCAGGCTTCAGAACTCTTGGAAACAGCTTCTTTCTACATGCAACCTACAGAACTCCTGGAAACTGCATCTCTCTACACCCAGGTAACAGAACTCCCGTAAGCCGCTTCTGCTATACTCAGCATACAGAAAACCCGCATATAGCGAAAGCCTAATTCCAGGCTTCAGAATTCCAGTAAACAGCTCCTCTCTACACGAAAGATAGAGAACTGCTGCAAACTGTGTCTCCCTGCATCTAGTTAACAGAGCTACCCTAAGCTGTGTCTTCTACACTCACGATACGGAACACCCACATATTGCGAATGCCAAAGCCATGACACAGAAGTACTGTAAACTGCTTATTCCTATACCCCGATACAGAACTCTGGAATACTGCGTCTCTTTACCTCCAAGTTACAGAGCTCCCTAGAGGTTCGTCTGCTACGCTCAGGCTACAGGAATCCCATATACAGCGTATGCCTTTTCCCATTCAACAGAACTCTTGGGAACTGATTCTCTCTACACCCAGGATACAGAAATCCTGAAAACTGCATCTCGCTACATGCAGGAGACAGAGCTCCCATAAGCTGCTTATTATACCCTCAGGGTACAGTAAACACACATTTAGCGTATGCCAATTTCCAGGATACAGAATTCCCATAAACTGCTTTTCCCCACACCCAGATACAGAACTCCGGTAAACTGTGTTCTCTACATCCAGGTTACAGAACTCCCATATGCTGCGTCTGCTACATTCAAGCTACAGAAATCCCATATAGAGCGTATGCCTTCTCCCAGGCTGCAGAACTCTTGGAAACAGCTTCTTCCTACATGCAACCTACAGAACTCCTGGAAACTGCATCTCTCTACACCCAGGTAACAGAACTCCCGTAAGCCGCTTCTGCTATACTCAGCATACAGAAAACCCGCATATAGCGAATGCCTAATTCCAGGCTTCAGAATACCAGTAAACAGCTGCTCTCTACACAAACGATAGAGAACTGCTGCAAACTGTGTCTCCCTGCATCTAGTTAACAGAGCTACCCCAAGCTGTGTCTCCTACACTCAGGATACAGAAAACCCGCATATTGCGAATGCGAAATCCATGACACAGAAGTAGGGTAAACTGCTTATCCTTATACCCCGATACAGAACTCCGAAATACTGCGTCTCTCTACCTCCAGTTTACACAGCTCCCTTGAGGTTCGTCTGTTACACTTAGGCTACTCGAATCCCATATACAGCATATGCCTTCTCCCAGGCAACAGAACTCCTGGAAACGCTTCTCTCTACACCCAGGATACAGAACTCCTGAAAACTGCATCTCGCTACATCCAGGAGACAGAGCTCCCGTAAGCTGCTTATTGTACCCTCATTGTAAAGTAAATGCACATTTAGCGTATGCCTATT
Organism: Lepus europaeus; assembly: GCF_033115175.1. Taxonomy (NCBI): domain Eukaryota; kingdom Metazoa; phylum Chordata; class Mammalia; order Lagomorpha; family Leporidae; genus Lepus; species Lepus europaeus. The sequence goes on from NW_026909498.1 coordinate 1,348,895, forward strand.
TCCAGGATACAGAATTCCCATAAACTGTTTTCCCAAACCCAGATACAGAACTCCGGTAAACTCTGTTCACTACATCCAGGTTACAGAACTCCCTTAAGCTGCTTCTGCTACACTCAGCACTCAGAAAACCCGCATATAGCAAAAGCCTAATTCCAGGCTTCAGAATTCCAGTAAACAGCTCCTCTCTACACGAAAGATAGAGAACTGCTGCAAACTGTGTCTCCCTGCATCTAGTTAACAGAGCTACCCTAAACTGTGTCTTCTACACTCACGATACGGAACACCCACATATTGCGAATGCCAAAGCCATGGCACAGAAGTACTGTAAACTGCTTATCCCTATACCCTGATACAGAACTCTGAAATACTGCGTCTCTCTACCTCCAGTTTACACAGCTCCCTTGAGGTTCGTCTGTTACACTTAGGCTACTCGAATCCCATATACAGCGTATGCCTTCTCCCAGGCAACAGAACTCCTGGAAACGTTTCTCTCTACACCCAGGATACAGAACTCCTGAAAACTGCATCTCGCTACATCCAGGAGACAGAGCTCCCGTAAGCTGCTTATTGTACCCTCATTGTAAAGTAAATGCACATTTAGCGTATGCCTATTTCCCGAATACAGAATTCCCATAAACTGCTTTTCCCCACACCCAGATACAGAACTCCGGTAAACTGTGTTCTCTACATCCAGGTTACAGAACTCCCATATGCTGCGTCTGCTACACTCAAGCTACAGAAATCCCATATAGAGCGTATATCTTCTCCCAGGCTTCAGAACTCTTGGAAACAGCTTCTTTCTACATGCAACCTACAGAACTCCTGGAAACTGCATCTCTCTACACCCAGGTAACAGAACTCCCGTAAGCCGCTTCTGCTATACTCAGCATACAGAAAACCCGCATATAGCGAAAGCCTAATTCCAGGCTTCAGAATACCAGTAAACAGCTCCTCTCTACACGAAAGATAGAGAACTGCTGCAAACTGTGTCTCCCTGCATCTAGTTAACAGAGCTACCCTAAGCTGTGTCTTCTACACTCACGATACGGAACACCCACATATTGCGAATGCCAAAGCCATGACACAGAAGTACTGTAAACTGCTTATTCCTATACCCCGATACAGAACTCTGGAATACTGCGTCTCTCTACCTCCAAGTTACAGAGCTCCCTAGAGGTTCGTCTGCTACGCTCAGGCTACAGGAATCCCATATACAGCGTATGCCTTTTCCCATTCAACAGAACTCTTGGGAACTGATTCTCTCTACACCCAGGATACAGAACTCCTGAAAATTGCATCTCGCTACATGCAGGAGACAGAGCTCCCATAAGCTGCTTATTATACCCTCAGGGTACAGTAAACACACATTTAGCGTATGCCAATTTCCAGGATACAGAATTCCCATAAACTGCTTTTCCCCACACCCAGATACAGAACTCCGGTAAACTGTGTTCTCTACATCCAGGTTACAGAACTCCCATATGCTGCGTCTGCTACATTCAAGCTACAGAAATCCCATATACAGCGTATGCCTTCTCCCAGGCTGCAGAACTCTTGGAAACAGCTTCTTTCTACATGCAACCTACAGAATGCCTGGAAACTGCATCTCTCTACACCCAGGTAACAGAACTCCCGTAAGCCGCTTCTGCTATACTCAGCATACAGAAAACCCGCATATAGCGAATGCCTAATTCCAGGCTTCAGAATACCAGTAAGCAGCTGCTCTCTACATGAAAGATAGAGAACTGCTGCAAACTGTGTCTCCCTGCATCTAGTTAACAGAGCTACCCTAAGCTGTGTCTCCTACACTCAGGATACAGAAAACCCGCATATTGCGAATGCCAAGTCCATGACACAGAAGTAGGGTAAACTGCTTATCCCTATACCCCGATACAGAACTCCGAAATACTGCGTCTCTCTACCTCCAGTTTACACAGCTCCCTTGAGGTTCGTCTGTTACACTTAGGCTACTCGAATCCCATATACAGCATATGCCTTCTCCCAGGCAACAGAACTCCTGGAAACGCTTCTCTCTACACCCAGGATACAGAACTCCTGAAAACTGCATCTCGCTACATCCAGGAGACAGAGCTCCCGTAAGCTGCTTATTGTACCCTCATTGTAAAGTAAATGCACATTTAGCGTATGCCTATTTCCAGGATACAGAATTCCCATAAACTGCTTTTCCCCACACCCAGATACAGAACTCCGGTAAACTGTGTTCTCTACATCCAGGTTACAGAACTCCCATATGCTGCGTCTGCTACACTCAAGCTACAGAAATCCCATGTAGAGCGTATATCTTCTCCCAGGCTTCAGAACTCTTGGAAACAGCTTCTTTCTATATGCAACCTACAGAACTCTTGGAAACTGCATCTCTCTACACCCAGGTAACAGAACTCCCGTAAGCCGCTTCTGCTATACTCAGCATACAGAAAACCCGCATATAGCGAAAGCCTAATTCCAGGCTTCAGAATTCCAGTAAACAGCTCCTCTCTACACGAAAGATAGAGAACTGCTGCAAACTGTGTCTCCCTGCATCTAGTTAACAGAGCTACCCTAAGCTGTGTCTTCTACACTCACGATACGGAACACCCACATATTGCGAATGCCAAAGCCATGACACAGAAGTACTGTAAACTGCTTATTCCTATACCCCGATACAGAACTCTGGAATACTGCGTCTCTCTACCTCCAAGTTACAGAGCTCCCTAGAGGTTCGTCTGCTACGCTCAGGCTACAGGAATCCCATATACAGCGTATGCCTTTTCCCAATCAACAGAACTCTTGGGAACTGATTCTCTCTACACCCAGGATACAGAAATCCTGAAAACTGCATCTCGCTACATGCAGGAGACAGAGCTCCCATAAGCTGCTTATTACACCCTCAGGGTACAGTAAACACACATTTAGCGTATGCCAATTTCCAGGATACAGAATTCCCATAAACTGCTTTTCCCCACACCCAGATACAGAACTCCGGTAAACTGTGTTCTCTACATCTAGGTTACAGAACTCCCATATGCTGCGTCTGCTACATTCAAGCTACAGAAATCCCATATAGAGCGTATGCCTTCTCCCAGGCTGCAGAACGCTTGGAAACAGCTTCTTCCTACATGCAACATACAGAACTCCTGGAAACTGCATCTCTCTACACCCAGGTAACAGAACTCCCGTAAGCCGCTTCTGCTATACTCAGCATACAGAAAACCCGCATATAGCGAATGCCTAATTCCAGGCTTCAGAATACCAGTAAACAGCTGCTCTCTACATGAAAGATAGAGAACTGCTGCAAACTGTGTCTCCCTGCATCTAGTTAACAGAGCTACCCTAAGCTGTGTCTCCTACACTCAGGATACAGAAAACCCGCATATTGCGAATGCCAAGTCCATGACACAGAAGTAGGGTAAACTGCTTATCCCTATACCCCGATACAGAACTCCGAAATACTGCGTCTCTCTACCTCCAGTTTACACAGCTCCCTTGAGGTTCGTCTGTTACGCTTAGGCTACTCGAATCCCATATACAGCATATGCCTTCTCCCAGGCTACAGAACTCCAGGAAACGCTTCTCTCTACACCCAGGATACAGAACTCCTGAAAACTGCATCTCGCTACATCCAGGAGACAGAGCTCCCGTAAGCTGCTTATTGTAATCTCATTGTAAAGTAAATGCACATTTAGCGTATGCCTATTTCCAGGATACAGAATTCCCATAAACTGCTTTTCCCCACACCCAGATACAGAACTCCGGTAAACTGTGTTCTCTACATCCAGGTTACAGAACTCCCATATGCTGCGTCTGCTACACTCAAGCTACAGAAATCCCATATAGAGCGTATGTCTTCTCCCAGGCTTCAGAACTCTTGGAAACAGCTTCTTTCTACATGCAACCTACAGAATGCCTGGAAACTGCATCTCTCTACACCCAGGTAACAGAACTCCCGTAAGCCGCTTCTGCTATACTCAGCATACAGAAAACCCGCATATAGCGAATGCCTAATTCCAGGCTTCAGAATACCAGTAAACAGCTGCTCTCTACACGAAAGATAGAGAACTGCTGCAAACTGTGTCTCCCTGCATCTAGTTAACAGAGCTACCCTAAGCTGTGTCTCCTACACTCAGGATACAGAAAACCCGCATATTGCAATGCCAAGTCCATGACACAGAAGTAGGGTAAACTGCTTATCCCTATACCCCGATACAGAACTCCGAAATACTGCGTCTCTCTACCTCCAGTTTACACAGCTCCCTTGAGGTTCGTCTGTTACACTTAGGCTACTCGAATCCCATATACAGCATATGCCTTCTCCCAGGCAACAGAACTCCTGGAAACGCTTCTCTCTACACCCAGGATACAGAACTCCTGAAAACTGCATCTCGCTACATCCAGGAGACAGAGCTCCCGTAAGCTGCTTATTGTACCCTCATTGTAAAGTAAATGCACATTTAGCGTATGCCTATTTCCAGGATACAGAATTCCCATAAACTGCTTTTCCCAAACCCAGATACAGAACTCCGGTAAACTCTGTTCTCTACATCCAGGTTACAGAACTCCCTTAAGCTGCTTCTGCTACAACAGCACTCAGAAAACCCGCATATAGCAAAAGCCTAATTCCAGGCTTCAGAATTCCAGTAAACAGCTCCTCTCTACACGAAAGATAGAGAACTGCTGCAAACTGTGTCTCCCTGCATCTAGTTAACAGAGCTACCCTAAACTGTGTCTTCTACACTCACGATACGGAACACCCACATATTGCGAATGCCAAAGCCATGGCACAGAAGTACTGTAAACTGCTTATCCCTATACCCTGATACAGAACTCTGAAATACTGCGTCTCTCTACCTCCAGTTTACACAGCTCCCTTGAGGTTCGTCTGTTACACTTAGGCTACTCGAATCCCATATACAGCGTATGCCTTCTCCCAGGCAACAGAACTCCTGGAAACGTTTCTCTCTACACCCAGGATACAGAACTCCTGAAAACTGCATCTCGCTACATCCAGGAGACAGAGCTCCCATAAGCTGCTTATTATACCCTCATTGTAAAGTAAATGCACATTTAGCGTATGCCTATTTCCAGAATACAGAATTCCCATAAACTGCTTTTCCCCACACCCAGATACAGAACTCCGGTAAACTGTGTTCTCTACATCCAGGTTACAGAACTCCCATATGCTGCGTCTGCTACACTCAAGCTACAGAAATCCCATATAGAGCGTATATCTTCTCCCAGGCTTCAGAACTCTTGGAAACAGCTTCTTTCTACATGCAACCTACAGAACTCCTGGAAACTGCATCTCTCTACACCCAGGTAACAGAACTCCCGTAAGCCGCTTCTGCTATACTCAGCATACAGAAAACCCGCATATAGCGAAAGCCTAATTCCAGGCTTCAGAATACCAGTAAACAGCTCCTCTCTACACGAAAGATAGAGAACTGCTGCAAACTGTGTCTCCCTGCATCTAGTTAACAGAGCTACCCTAAGCTGTGTCTTCTACACTCACGATACGGAACACCCACATATTGCGAATGCCAAAGCCATGACACAGAAGTACTGTAAACTGCTTATTCCTATACCCCGATACAGAACTCTGGAATACTGCGTCTCTCTACCTCCAAGTTACAGAGCTCCCTAGAGGTTCGTCTGCTACGCTCAGGCTACAGGAATCCCATATACAGCGTATGCCTTTTCCCATTCAACAGAACTCTTGGGAACTGATTCTCTCTACACCCAGGATACAGAACTCCTGAAAATTGCATCTCGCTACATGCAGGAGACAGAGCTCCCATAAGCTGCTTATTATACCCTCAGGGTACAGTAAACACACATTTAGCGTATGCCAATTTCCAGGATACAGAATTCCCATAAACTGCTTTTCCCCACACCCAGATACAGAACTCCGGTAAACTGTGTTCTCTACATCCAGGTTACAGAACTCCCATATGCTGCGTCTGCTACATTCAAGCTACAGAAATCCCATATACAGCGTATGCCTTCTCCCAGGCTGCAGAACTCTTGGAAACAGCTTCTTTCTACATGCAACCTACAGAATGCCTGGAAACTGCATCTCTCTACACCCAGGTAACAGAACTCCCGTAAGCCGCTTCTGCTATACTCAGCATACAGAAAACCCGCATATAGCGAATGCCTAATTCCAGGCTTCAGAATACCAGTAAGCAGCTGCTCTCTACATGAAAGATAGAGAACTGCTGCAAACTGTGTCTCCCTGCATCTAGTTAACAGAGCTACCCTAAGCTGTGTCTCCTACACTCAGGATACAGAAAACCCGCATATTGCGAATGCCAAGTCCATGACACAGAAGTAGGGTAAACTGCTTATCCCTATACCCCGATACAGAACTCCGAAATACTGCGTCTCTCTACCTCCAGTTTACACAGCTCCCTTGAGGTTCGTCTGTTACACTTAGGCTACTCGAATCCCATATACAGCATATGCCTTCTCCCAGGCAACAGAACTCCTGGAAACGCTTCTCTCTACACCCAGGATACAGAACTCCTGAAAACTGCATCTCGCTACATCCAGGAGACAGAGCTCCCGTAAGCTGCTTATTGTACCCTCATTGTAAAGTAAATGCACATTTAGCGTATGCCTATTTCCAGGATACAGAATTCCCATAAACTGCTTTTCCCCACACCCAGATACAGAACTCCGGTAAACTGTGTTCTCTACATCCAGGTTACAGAACTCCCATATGCTGCGTCTGCTACACTCAAGCTACAGAAATCCCATATAGAGCGTATATCTTCTCCCAGGCTTCAGAACTCTTGGAAACAGCTTCTTTCTACATGCAACCTACAGAATGCCTGGAAACTGCATCTCTCTACACCCAGGTAACAGAACTCCCGTAAGCCGCTTCTGCTATACTCAGCATACAGAAAACCCGCATATAGCGAATGCCTAATTCCAGGCTTCAGAATACCAGTAAACAGCTGCTCTCTACACGAACGATAGAGAACTGCTGCAAACTGTGTCTCCCTGCATCTAGTTAACAGAGCTACCCTAAGCTGTGTCTCCTACACTCAGGATACAGAAAACCCGCATATTGCAATGCCAAGTCCATGACACAGAAGTAGGGTAAACTGCTTATCCCTATACCCCGATACAGAACTCCGAAATACTGCGTCTCTCTACCTCCAGTTTACACAGCTCCCTTGAGGTTCGTCTGTTACACTTAGGCTACTCGAATCCCATATACAGCATATGCCTTCTCCCAGGCAACAGAACTCCTGGAAACGCTTCTCTCTACACCCAGGATACAGAACTCCTGAAAACTGCATCTCGCTACATCCAGGAGACAGAGCTCCCGTAAGCTGCTTATTGTACCCTCATTGTAAAGTAAATGCACATTTAGCGTATGCCTATTTCCAGGATACAGAATTCCCATAAACTGCTTTTCCCAAACCCAGATACAGAACTCCGGTAAACTCTGTTCTCTACATCCAGGTTACAGAACTCCCTTAAGCTGCTTCTGCTACACTCAGCACTCAGAAAACCCGCATATAGCAAAAGCCTAATTCCAGGCTTCAGAATTCCAGTAAACAGCTCCTCTCTACACGAAAGATAGAGAACTGCTGCAAACTGTGTCTCCCTGCATCTAGTTAACAGAGCTACCCTAAACTGTGTCTTCTACACTCACGATACGGAACACCCACATATTGCGAATGACAAAGCCATGGCACAGAAGTACTGTAAACTGCTTATCTCTATACCCTGATACAGAACTCTGAAATACTGCGTCTCTCTACCTCCAGTTTACACAGCTCCCTTGAGGTTCGTCTGTTACACTTAGGCTACTCGAATCCCATATACAGCATATGCCTTCTCCCAGGCAACAGTACTCCTGGAAACGTTTCTCTCTACACCCAGGATACAGAACTCCTGAAAACTGCATCTCGCTACATCCAGGAGACAGAGCTCCCGTAAGCTGCTTATTGTACCCTCATTGTAAAGTAAATGCACATTTAGCGTATGCCTATTTCCAGAATACAGAATTCCCATAAACTGCTTTTCCCCACACCCAGATACAGAACTCCGGTAAACTCTGTTCTCTACATCCAGGTTACAGAACTCCCATATGCTGCGTCTGCTACACTCAAGCTACAGAAATCCCATATAGAGCGTATATCTTCTCCCAGGCTTCAGAACTCTTGGAAACAGCTTCTTTCTACATGCAACCTACAGAACTCCTGGAAACTGCATCTCTCTACACCCAGGTAACAGAACTCCCGTAAGCCGCTTCTGCTATACTCAGCATACAGAAAACCCGCATATAGCGAAAGCCTAATTCCAGGCTTCAGAATACCAGTAAACAGCTCCTCTCTACACGAAAGATAGAGAACTGCTGCAAACTGTGTCTCCCTGCATCTAGTTAACAGAGCTACCCTAAGCTGTGTCTTCTACACTCACGATACGGAACACCCACATATTGCGAATGCCAAAGCCATGACACAGAAGTACTGTAAACTGCTTATTCCTATACCCCGATACAGAACTCTGGAATACTGCGTCTCTCTACCTCCAAGTTACAGAGCTCCCTAGAGGTTCGTCTGCTACGCTCAGGCTACAGGAATCCCATATACAGCGTATGCCTTTTCCCATTCAACAGAACTCTTGGGAACTGATTCTCTCTACACCCAGGATACAGAACTCCTGAAAATTGCATCTCGCTACATGCAGGAGACAGAGCTCCCATAAGCTGCTTATTATACCCTCAGGGTACAGTAAACACACATTTAGCGTATGCCAAATTCCAGGATACAGAATTCCCATAAACTGCTTTTCCCCACACCCAGATACAGAACTCCGGTAAACTGTGTTCTCTACATCCAGGTTACAGAACTCCCATATGCTGCGTCTGCTACATTCAAGCTACAGAAATCCCATATACAGCGTATGCCTTCTCCCAGACTGCAGAACTCTTGGAAACAGCTTCTTTCTACATGCAACCTACAGAATGCCTGGAAACTGCATCTCTCTACACCCAGGTAACAGAACTCCCGTAAGCCGCTTCTGCTATACTTAGCATACAGAAAACCCGCATATAGCGAATGCCTAATTCCAGGCTTCAGAATACCAGTAAGCAGCTGCTCTCTACATGAAAGATAGAGAACTGCTGCAAACTGTGTCTCCCTGCATCTAGTTAACAGAGCTACCCTAAGCTGTGTCTCCTACACTCAGGATACAGAAAACCCGCATATTGCGAATGCCAAGTCCATGACACAGAAGTAGGGTAAACTGCTTATCCCTATACCCCGATACAGAACTCCGAAATACTGCGTCTCTCTACCTCCAGTTTACACAGCTCCCTTGAGGTTCGTCTGTTACACTTAGGCTACTCGAATCCCATATACAGCATATGCCTTCTCCCAGGCAACAGAACTCCTGGAAACGCTTCTCTCTACACCCAGGATACAGAACTCCTGAAAACTGCATCTCGCTACATCCAGGAGACAGAGCTCCCGTAAGCTGCTTATTGTACCCTCATTGTAAAGTAAATGCACATTTAGCGTATGCCTATTTCCAGGATACAGAATTCCCATAAACTGCTTTTCCCCACACCCAGATACAGAACTCCGGTAAACTGTGTTCTCTACATCCAGGTTACAGAACTCCCATATGCTGCGTCTGCTACACTCAAGCTACAGAAATCCCATATAGAGCGTATATCTTCTCCCAGGCTTCAGAACTCTTGGAAACAGCTTCTTTCTACATGCAACCTACAGAATGCCTGGAAACTGCATCTCTCTACACCCAGGTAACAGAACTCCCGTAAGCCGCTTCTGCTATACTCAGCATACAGAAAACCCGCATATAGCGAATGCCTAATTCCAGGCTTCAGAATACCAGTAAACAGCTGCTCTCTACACGAACGATAGAGAACTGCTGCAAACTGTGTCTCCCTGCATCTAGTTAACAGAGCTACCCTAAGCTGTGTCTCCTACACTCAGGATACAGAAAACCCGCATATTGCAATGCCAAGTCCATGACACAGAAGTAGGGTAAACTGCTTATCCCTATACCCCGATACAGAACTCCGAAATACTGCGTCTCTCTACCTCCAGTTTACACAGCTCCCTTGAGGTTCGTCTGTTACACTTAGGCTACTCGAATCCCATATACAGCATATGCCTTCTCCCAGGCAACAGAACTCCTGGAAACGCTTCTCTCTACACCCAGGATACAGAACTCCTGAAAACTGCATCTCGCTACATCCAGGAGACAGAGCTCCCGTAAGCTGCTTATTGTACCCTCATTGTAAAGTAAATGCACATTTAGCGTATGCCTATTTCCAGGATACAGAATTCCCATAAACTGCTTTTCCCAAACCCAGATACAGAACTCCGGTAAACTCTGTTCTCTACATCCAGGTTACAGAACTCCCTTAAGCTGCTTCTGCTACACTCAGCACTCAGAAAACCCGCATATAGCAAAAGCCTAATTCCAGGCTTCAGAATTCCAGTAAACAGCTCCTCTCTACACGAAAGATAGAGAACTGCTGCAAACTGTGTCTCCCTGCATCTAGTTAACAGAGCTACCCTAAACTGTGTCTTCTACACTCACGATACGGAACACCCACATATTGCGAATGACAAAGCCATGGCACAGAAGTACTGTAAACTGCTTATCTCTATACCCTGATACAGAACTCTGAAATACTGCGTCTCTCTACCTCCAGTTTACACAGCTCCCTTGAGGTTCGTCTGTTACACTTAGGCTACTCGAATCCCATATACAGCATATGCCTTCTCCCAGGCAACAGTACTCCTGGAAACGTTTCTCTCTACACCCAGGATACAGAACTCCTGAAAACTGCATCTCGCTACATCCAGGAGACAGAGCTCCCGTAAGCTGCTTATTGTACCCTCATTGTAAAGTAAATGCACATTTAGCGTATGCCTATTTCCAGAATACAGAATTCCCATAAACTGCTTTTCCCCACACCCAGATACAGAACTCCGGTAAACTCTGTTCTCTACATCCAGGTTACAGAACTCCCATATGCTGCGTCTGCTACACTCAAGCTACAGAAATCCCATATAGAGCGTATATCTTCTCCCAGGCTTCAGAACTCTTGGAAACAGCTTCTTTCTACATGCAACCTACAGAACTCCTGGAAACTGCATCTCTCTACACCCAGGTAACAGAACTCCCGTAAGCCGCTTCTGCTATACTCAGCATACAGAAAACCCGCATATAGCGAAAGCCTAATTCCAGGCTTCAGAATACCAGTAAACAGCTCCTCTCTACACGAAAGATAGAGAACTGCTGCAAACTGTGTCTCCCTGCATCTAGTTAACAGAGCTACCCTAAGCTGTGTCTTCTACACTCACGATACGGAACACCCACATATTGCGAATGCCAAAGCCATGACACAGAAGTACTGTAAACTGCTTATTCCTATACCCCGATACAGAACTCTGGAATACTGCGTCTCTCTACCTCCAAGTTACAGAGCTCCCTAGAGGTTCGTCTGCTACGCTCAGGCTACAGGAATCCCATATACAGCGTATGCCTTTTCCCATTCAACAGAACTCTTGGGAACTGATTCTCTCTACACCCAGGATACAGAACTCCTGAAAATTGCATCTCGCTACATGCAGGAGACAGAGCTCCCATAAGCTGCTTATTATACCCTCAGGGTACAGTAAACACACATTTAGCGTATGCCAAATTCCAGGATACAGAATTCCCATAAACTGCTTTTCCCCACACCCAGATACAGAACTCCGGTAAACTGTGTTCTCTACATCCAGGTTACAGAACTCCCATATGCTGCGTCTGCTACATTCAAGCTACAGAAATCCCATATACAGCGTATGCCTTCTCCCAGGCTGCAGAACTCTTGGAAACAGCTTCTTTCTACATGCAACCTACAGAATGCCTGGAAACTGCATCTCTCTACACCCAGGTAACAGAACTCCCGTAAGCCGCTTCTGCTATACTTAGCATACAGAAAACCCGCATATAGCGAATGCCTAATTCCAGGCTTCAGAATACCAGTAAGCAGCTGCTCTCTACATGAAAGATAGAGAACTGCTGCAAACTGTGTCTCCCTGCATCTAGTTAACAGAGCTACCCTAAGCTGTGTCTCCTACACTCAGGATACAGAAAACCCGCATATTGCGAATGCCAAGTCCATGACACAGAAGTAGGGTAAACTGCTTATCCCTATACCCCGATACAGAACTCCGAAATACTGCGTCTCTCTACCTCCAGTTTACACAGCTCCCTTGAGGTTCGTCTGTTACACTTAGGCTACTCGAATCCCATATACAGCATATGCCTTCTCCCAGGCAACAGAACTCCTGGAAACGCTTCTCTCTACACCCAGGATACAGAACTCCTGAAAACTGCATCTCGCTACATCCAGGAGACAGAGCTCCCGTAAGCTGCTTATTGTACCCTCATTGTAAAGTAAATGCACATTTAGCGTATGCCTATTTCCAGGATACAGAATTCCCATAAACTGCTTTTCCCCACACCCAGATACAGAACTCCGGTAAACTGTGTTCTCTACATCCAGGTTACAGAACTCCCATATGCTGCGTCTGCTACACTCAAGCTACAGAAATCCCATATAGAGCGTATATCTTCTCCCAGGCTTCAGAACTCTTGGAAACAGCTTCTTTCTACAAGCAACCTACAGAATGCCTGGAAACTGCATCTCTCTACACCCAGGTAACAGAACTCCCGTAAGCCGCTTCTGCTATACTCAGCATACAGAAAACCCGCATATAGCGAAAGCCTAATTCCAGGCTTCAGAATTCCAGTAAACAGCTCCTCTCTACACGAAAGATAGAGAACTGCTGCAAACTGTGTCTCCCTGCATCTAGTTAACAGAGCTACCCTAAGCTGTGTCTTCTACACTCACGATACGGAACACCCACATATTGCGAATGCCAAAGCCATGACACAGAAGTACTGTAAACTGCTTATTCCTATACCCCGATACAGAACTCTGGAATACTGCGTCTCTCTACCTCCAAGTTACAGAGCTCCCTAGAGGTTCGTCTGCTACGCTCAGGCTACAGGAATCCCATATACAGCGTATGCCTTTTCCCAATCAACAGAACTCTTGGGAACTGATTCTCTCTACACCCAGGATACAGAAATCCTGAAAACTGCATCTCGCTACATGCAGGAGACAGAGCTCCCATAAGCTGCTTATTACACCCTCAGGGTACAGTAAACACACATTTAGCGTATGCCAATTTCCAGGATACAGAATTCCCATAAACTGCTTTTCCCCACACCCAGATACAGAACTCCGGTAAACTGTGTTCTCTACATCCAGGTTACAGAACTCCCATATGCTGCGTCTGCTACATTCAAGCTACAGAAATCCCATATAGAGCGTATGCCTTCTCCCAGGCTGCAGAACTCTTGGAAACAGCTTCTTCCTACATGCAACCTACAGAACTCCTGGAAACTGCATCTCTCTACACCCAGGTAACAGAACTCCCGTAAGCCGCTTCTGCTATACTCAGCATACAGAAAACCCGCATATAGCGAATGCCTAATTCCAGGCTTCAGAATTCCAGTAAACAGCTCCTCTCTACACGAACGATAGAGAACTGCTGCAAACTGTGTCTCCCTGCATCTAGTTAACAGAGCTACCCTAAGCTGTGTCTCCTACACTCAGGAACCAGAAAACCCGCATATTGCGAATGCGAAATCCATGACACAGAAGTAGGGTAAACTGCTTATCCTTATACCCCGATACAGAACTCCGAAATACTGCGTCTCTCTACCTCCAGTTTACACAGCTCCCTTGAGGTTCGTCTGTTACGCTTAGGCTACTCGAATCCCATATACAGCATATGCCTTCTCCAAGGCTACAGAACTCCAGGAAACGCTTCTCTCTACACACAGGATACAGAACTCCTGAAAACTGCATCTCGCTACATCCAAGAGACAGAGCTCCCGTAAGCTGCTTATTGTACCCTCATTGTAAAGTAAATGCACATTTAGTGTATGCCTATTTCCAGGATACAGAATTCCCATAAACTGCTTTTCCCCACACCCAGATACAGAACTCCGGTAAACTGTGTTCTCTACATCCAGGTTACAGAACTCCCATATGCTGCGTCTGCTACATTCAAGCTACAGAAATCCCATATAGAGCGTATATCTTCTCCCAGGCTTCAGAACTCTTGGAAACAGCTTCTTTCTACATGCAACCTACAGAATGCCTGGAAACTGCATCTCTCTACACCCAGGTAACAGAACTCCCGTAAGCCGCTTCTGCTATACTCAGCATACAGAAAACCCGCATATAGCGAATGCCTAATTCCAGGCTTCAGAATACCAGTAAACAGCTGCTCTCTACACGAACGATAGAGAACTGCTGCAAACTGTGTCTCCCTGCATCTAGTTAACAGAGCTACCCTAAGCTGTGTCTCCTACACTCAGGATACAGAAAACCCGCATATTGCAATGCCAAGTCCATGACACAGAAGTAGGGTAAACTGCTTATCCCTATACCCCGATACAGAACTCCGAAATACTGCGTCTCTCTACCTCCAGTTTACACAGCTCCCTTGAGGTTCATCTGTTACACTTAGGCTACTCGAATCCCATATACAGCATATGCCTTCTCCCAGGCAACAGAATTCCTGGAAAAGCTTCTCTCTACACCCAGGATACAGAACTCCTGAAAACTGCATCTCGCTACATCCAGGAGACAGAGCTCCCGTAAGCTGCTTATTGTACCCTCATTGTAAAGTAAATGCACATTTAGCGTATGCCTATTTCCAGGATACAGAATTCCCATAAACTGCTTTTCCCCACACCCAGATACAGAACTCCGGCAAATCTGTTCTCTACATCCAGGTTACAGAACTCCCTTAAGCTGCTTCTGCTACACTCAGCACTCAGAAAACCCGCATATAGCAAAAGCCTAATTCCAGGCTTCAGAATTCCAGTAAACAGCTCCTCTCTACAGGAAAGATAGAGAACTGCTGCAAACTGTGTCTCCCTGCATCTAGTTAACAGAGCTACCCTAAGCTGTGTCTTCTACACTCACGATACGGAACACCCACATATTGCGAATGCCAAAGCCATGACACAGAAGTACTGTAAACTGCTTATCGCTATACCCCGATACAGAACTCCGAAATACTGCGTCTCTCTACCTCCAGTTTACACAGCTCCCTTGAGGTTCGTCTGTTACGCTTAGGCTACTCGAATCCCATATACAGCATATGCCTTCTCCCAGGCTACAGAACTCCTGGAAACGCTTCTCTATACACCCAGGATACAGAACTCCTGAAAACTGCATCTCGCTACATCCAAGAGACAGAGCTCCCGTAAGCTGCTTATTGTACCCTCATTGTAAAGTAAATGCACATTTAGCGTATGCCTATTTCCAGGATACAGAATTCCCATAAACTGCTTTTCCCCACACCCAGATACAGAACTCCGGTAAACTGTGTTCTCTACATCCAGGTTACAGAACTCCCATATGCTGCGTCTGCTACACTCAAGCTACAGAAATCCCATATAGAGCGTATATCTTCTCCCAGGCTTCAGAACTCTTGGAAACAGCTTCTTTCTACATGCAACCTACAGAATGCCTGGAAACTGCATCTCTCTACACCCAGGTAACAGAACTCCCGTAAGCCGCTTCTGCTATACTCAGCATACAGAAAACCCGCATATAGCGAATGCCTAATTCCAGGCTTCAGAATACCAGTAAGCAGCTGCTCTCTACACGAAAGATAGAGAACTGCTGCAAACTGTGTCTCCCTGCATCTAGTTAACAGAGCTACCCTAAGCTGTGTCTCCTACACTCAGGATACAGAAAACCCGCATATTGCGAATGCCAAGTCCATGACACAGAAGTAGGGTAAACTGCTTATCCCTATACCCCGATACAGAACTCCGAAATACTGCGTCTCTCTACCTCCAGTTTACACAGCTCCCTTGAGGTTCGTCTGTTACACTTAGGCTACTCGAATCCCATATACAGCATATGCCTTCTCCCAGGCAACAGAACTCCTGGAAACGTTTCTCTCTACACCCAGGATACAGAACTCCTGAAAACTGCATCTCGCTACATCCAGGAGACAGAGCTCCCGTAAGCTGCTTATTGTACCCTCATTGTAAAGTAAATGCACATTTAGCGTATGCCTATTTCCAGGATACAGAATTCCCATAAACTGCTTTTCCCCACACCCAGATACAGAACTCCGGTAAACTGTGTTCTCTACATCCAGGTTACAGAACTCCCATATGCTGCGTCTGCTACACTCAAGCTACAGAAATCCCATATAGAGCGTATATCTTCTCCCAGGCTTCAGAACTCTTGGAAACAGCTTCTTTCTACATGCAACCTACAGAACTCCTGGAAACTGCATCTCTCTACACCCAGGTAACAGAACTCCCGTAAGCCGCTTCTGCTATACTCAGCATACAGATAACCCGCATATAGCGAAAGCCTAATTCCAGGCTTCAGAATTCCAGTAAACAGCTCCTCTCTACACGAAAGATAGAGAACTGCTGCAAACTGTGTCTCCCTGCATCTAGTTAACAGAGCTACCCTAAGCTGTGTCTTCTACACTCACGATACGGAACACCCACATATTGCGAATGCCAAAGCCATGACACAGAAGTACTGTAAACTGCTTATTCCTATACCCCGATACAGAACTCTGGAATACTGCGTCTCTCTACCTCCAAGTTACAGAGCTCCCTTGAGGTTCATCTGCTACGCTCAGGCTACAGGAATCCCATATACAGCGTATGCGTTTTCCCATTCAACAGAACTCTTGGGAACTGATTCTCTCTACACCCAGGATACAGAAATCCTGAAAACTGCATCTCGCTACATGCAGGAGACAGAGCTCCCATAAGCTGCTTATTATACCCTCAGGGTACAGTAAACACACATTTAGCGTATGCCAATTTCCAGGATACAGAATTCCCATAAACTGCTTTTCCCCACACCCAGATACAGAACTCCAGTAAACTGTGTTCTCTACATCCAGGTTACAGAACTCCCATATGCTGCGTCTGCTACATTCAAGCTACAGAAATCCCATATACAGCGTATGCCTTTTCCCAGGCTGCAGAACTCTTGGAAACAGCTTCTTCCTACATGCAACCTACAGAACTCCTGGAAACTGCATCTCTCTACACCCAGGTAACAGAAGGCCAGCAAGCTGCTTCTGCTATACTCAGCATACAGAAAACCCGCATATAGCGAATGCCTAATTCCAGGCTTCAGAATACCAGTAAACAGCTGCTCTCTACACGAACGATAGAGAACTGCTGCAAACTGTGTCTCCCTGCATCTAGTTAACAGAGCTACCCTAAGCTGTGTCTCCTACACTCAGGATACAGAAAACCCGCATATTGCGAATGCGAAATCCATGACACAGAAGTAGGGTAAACTGCTTATACTTATACCCCGATACAGAACTCCGAAATACTGCGTCTCTCTACCTCCAGTTTACACAGCTCCCTTGAGGTTCGTCTGTTACGCTTAGGCTACTCGAATCCCATATACAGCATATGCCTTCTCCCAGGCAACAGAACTCCAGGAAACGCTTCTCTCTACACCCAGGATACAGAACTCCTGAAAACTGCATCTCGCTACATCCAAGAGACAGAGCTCCCGTAAGCTGCTTATTGTACCCTCATTGTAAAGTAAATGCACATTTAGCGTATGCCTATTTCCAGGATACAGAATTCCCATAAACTGCTTTTCCCCACACCCAGATACAGAACTCCGGTAAACTGTGTTCTCTACATCCAGGTTACAGAACTCCCATATGCTGCGTCTGCTACACTCAAGCTACAGAAATCCCATATAGAGCGTATATCTTCTCCCAGGCTTCAGAACTCTTGGAAACAGCTTCTTTCTACATGCAACCTACAGAATGCCTGGAAACTGCATCTCTCTACACCCAGGTAACAGAACTCCCGTAAGCCGCTTCTGCTATACTCAGCATACAGAAAACCCGCATATAGCGAATGCCTAATTCCAGGCTTCAGAATTCCAGTAAACAGCTGCTCTCTACACGAAAGATAGAGAACTGCTGCAAACTGTGTCTCCCTGCATCTAGTTAACAGAGCTACCCTAAGCTGTGTCTCCTACACTCAGGATACAGAAAACCC
Source organism: Lepus europaeus (assembly GCF_033115175.1). Classification (NCBI taxonomy): domain Eukaryota; kingdom Metazoa; phylum Chordata; class Mammalia; order Lagomorpha; family Leporidae; genus Lepus; species Lepus europaeus. The sequence goes on from NW_026909498.1 coordinate 1,367,039, forward strand.
GCATATTGCAATGCCAAGTCCATGACACAGAAGTAGGGTAAACTGCTTATCCCTATACCCCGATACAGAACTCCGAAATACTGCGTCTCTCTACCTCCAGTTTACACAGCTCCCTTGAGGTTCGTCTGTTACACTTAGGCTACTCGAATCCCATATACAGCATATGCCTTCTCCCAGGCAACAGAACTCCTGGAAACGCTTCTCTCTACACCCAGGATACAGAACTCCTGAAAACTGCATCTCGCTACATCCAGGAGACAGAGCTCCCGTAAACTGCTTATTGTACCCTCATTGTAAAGTAAATGCACATTTAGCGTATGCCTATTTCCAGGATACAGAATTCCCATAAACTGCTTTTCCCCACACCCAGATACAGAACTCCGGTAAACTCTGTTCTCTACATCCAGGTTACAGAACTCCCTTAAGCTGCTTCTGCTACACTCAGCACTCAGAAAACCCGCATATAGCAAAAGCCTAATTCCAGGCTTCAGAATTCCAGTAAACAGCTCCTCTCTACACGAAAGATAGAGAACTGCTGCAAACTGTGTCTCCCTGCATCTAGTTAACAGAGCTACCCTAAGCTGTGTCTTCTACACTCACGATACGGAACACCCACATATTGCGAATGCCAAAGCCATGACACAGAAGTACTGTAAAATGCTTATCCCTATACCCCGATACAGAACTCCGAAATACTGCGTCTCTCTACCTCCAGTTTACACAGCTCCCTTGAGGTTCGTCTGTTACGCTTAGGCTACTCGAATCCCATATACAGCATATGCCTTCTCCCAGGCTACAGAACTCCTGGAAACGCTTCTCTCTACACCCAGGATACAGAACTCCTGAAAACTGCATCTCGCGACATCCAAGAGACAGAGCTCCCGTAAGCTGCTTATTGTACCCTCATTGTAAAGTAAATGCACATTTAGCGTATGCCTATTTCCAGGATACAGAATTCCCATAAACTGCTTTTCCCCACACCCAGATACAGAACTCCGGTAAACTGTGTTCTCTACATCCAGGTTACAGAACTCCCATATGCTGCGTCTGCTACACTCAAGCTACAGAAATCCCATATAGAGCGTATATCTTCTCCCAGGCTTCAGAACTCTTGGAAACAGCTTCTTTCTACATGCAACCTACAGAATGCCTGGAAACTGCATCTCTCTACACCCAGGTAACAGAACTCCCGTAAGCCGCTTCTGCTATACTCAGCATACAGATAACCCGCATATAGCGAAAGCCTAATTCCAGGCTTCAGAATTCCAGTAAACAGCTCCTCTCTACACGAAAGATAGAGAACTGCTGCAAACTGTGTCTCCCTGCATCTAGTTAACAGAGCTACCCTAAGCTGTGTCTTCTACACTCACGATACGGAACACCCACATATTGCGAATGCCAAAGCCATGACACAGAAGTACTGTAAACTGCTTATTCCTATACCCCGATACAGAACTCTGGAATACTGCGTCTCTCTACCTCCAAGTTACAGAGCTCCCTTGAGGTTCGTCTGCTACGCTCAGGCTACAGGAATCCCATATACAGCGTATGCCTTTTCCCATTCAACAGAACTCTTGGGAACTGATTCTCTCTACACCCAGGATACAGAAATCCTGAAAACAGCATCTCGCTACATGCAGGAGACAGAGCTCCCATAAGCTGCTTATTATACCCTCAGGGTACAGTAAACACACATTTAGCGTATGCCAATTTCCAGGATACAGAATTCCCATAAACTGCTTTTCCCCACACCCAGATACAGAACTCCGGTAAACTCTGTTCTCTACATCCAGGTTACAGAACTCCCATATGCTGCGTCTGCTACACTCAAGCTACAGAAATCCCATATAGAGCGTATATCTTCTCCCAGGCTTCAGAACTCTTGGAAACAGCTTCTTTCTACATGCAACCTACAGAACTCCTGGAAACTGCATCTCTCTACACCCAGGTAACAGAACTCCCGTAAGCCGCTTCTGCTATACTCAGCATACAGAAAACCCGCATATAGCGAAAGCCTAATTCCAGGCTTCAGAATTCCAGTAAACAGCTCCTCTCTACACGAAAGATAGAGAACTGCTGCAAACTGTGTCTCCCTGCATCTAGTTAACAGAGCTACCCTAAGCTGTGTCTTCTACACTCACGATACGGAACACCCACATATTGCGAATGCCAAAGCCATGACACAGAAGTACTGTAAACTGCTTATTCCTATACCCCGATACAGAACTCTGGAATACTGCGTCTCTCTACCTCCAAGTTACAGAGCTCCCTTGAGGTTCGTCTGCTACGCTCAGGCTACAGGAATCCCATATACAGCGTATGCCTTTTCCCATTCAACAGAACTCTTGGGAACTGCTTCTCTCTACACCCAGGATACAGAAATCCTGAAAACTGCATCTCGCTACATGCAGGAGACAGAGCTCCCATAAGCTGCTTATTATACCCTCAGGGTACAGTAAACACACATTTAGCGTATGCCAATTTCCAGGATACAGAATTCCCATAAACTGCTTTTCCCCACACCCAGATACAGAACTCCGGTAAACTGTGTTCTCTACATCCAGGTTACAGAACTCCCATATGCTGCGTCTGCTACATTCAAGCTACAGAAATCCCATATACAGCGTATGCCTTCTCCCAGGCTGCAGAACTCTTGGAAACAGCTTCTTCCTACATGCAACCTACAGAACTCCAGGAAACTGCATCTCTCTACACCCAGGTAACAGAAGGCCAGCAAGCTGCTTCTGCTATACTCAGCATACAGAAAACCCGCATATAGCGAATGCCTAATTCCAGGCTTCAGAATACCAGTAAACAGCTGCTCTCTACACGAACGATAGAGAACTGCTGCAAACTGTGTCTCCCTGCATCTAGTTAACAGAGCTACCCTAAGCTGTGTCTCCTACACTCAAGATACAGAAAACCCGCATATTGCGAATGCGAAATCCATGACACAGAAGTAGGGTAAACTGCTTATCCTTATACCCCGATACAGAACTCCGAAATACTGCGTCTCTCTACCTCCAGTTTACACAGCTCCCTTGAGGTTCGTCTGTTACGCTTAGGCTACTCGAATCCCATATACAGCATATGCCTTCTCCCAGGCTACAGAACTCCAGGAAACGCTTCTCTCTACACCCAGGATACAGAACTCCTGAAAACTGCATCTCGCTACATCCAAGAGACAGAGCTCCCGTAAGCTGCTTATTGTACCCTCATTGTAAAGTAAATGCACATTTAGCGTATGCCTATTTCCAGGATACAGAATTCCCATAAACTGCTTTTCCCCACACCCAGATACAGAACTCCGGTAAACTGTGTTCTCTACATCCAGGTTACAGAACTCCCATATGCTGCGTCTGCTACACTCAAGCTACAGAAATCCCATATAGAGCGTATATCTTCTCCCAGGCTTCAGAACTCTTGGAAACAGCTTCTTTCTACATGCAACCTACAGAACTCCTGGAAACTGCATCTCTCTACACCCAGGTAACAGAACTCCCGTAAGCCGCTTCTGCTATACTCAGCATACAGAAAACCCGCATATAGCGAAAGCCTAATTCCAGGCTTCAGAATTCCAGTAAACAGCTCCTCTCTACACGAAAGATAGAGAACTGCTGCAAACTGTGTCTCCCTGCATCTAGTTAACAGAGCTACCCTAAGCTGTGTCTTCTACACTCACGATACGGAACACCCACATATTGCGAATGCCAAAGCCATGACACAGAAGTACTGTAAACTGCTTATTCCTATACCCCGATACAGAACTCTGGAATACTGCGTCTCTCTACCTCCAAGTTACAGAGCTCCCTTGAGGTTCGTCTGCTACGCTCAGGCTACAGGAATCCCATATACAGCGTATGCCTTTTCCCATTCAACAGAACTCTTGGGAACTGATTCTCTCTACACCCAGGATACAGAAATCCTGAAAACTGCATCTCGCTACATGCAGGAGACAGAGCTCCCATAAGCTGCTTATTATACCCTCAGGGTACAGTAAACACACATTTAGCGTATGCCAATTTCCAGGATACAGAATTCCCATAAACTGCTTTTCCCCACACCCAGATACAGAACTCCGGTAAACTGTGTTCTCTACATCCAGGTTACAGAACTCCCATATGCTGCGTCTGCTACATTCAAGCTACAGAAATCCCATATACAGCGTATGCCTTCTCCCAGGCTGCAGAACTCTTGGAAACAGCTTCTTCCTACATGCAACCTACAGAACTCCAGGAAACTGCATCTCTCTACACCCAGGTAACAGAAGGCCAGCAAGCTGCTTCTGCTATACTCAGCATACAGAAAACCCGCATATAGCGAATGCCTAATTCCAGGCTTCAGAATACCAGTAAACAGCTGCTCTCTACACGAACGATAGAGAACTGCTGCAAACTGTGTCTCCCTGCATCTAGTTAACAGAGCTACCCTAAGCTGTGTCTCCTACATTCAGGATACAGAAAACCCGCATATTGCGAATGCGAAATCCATGACACAGAAGTAGGGTAAACTGCTTATCCTTATACCCCGATACAGAACTCCGAAATACTGCGTCTCTCTACCTCCAGTTTACACAGCTCCCTTGAGGTTCGTCTGTTACGCTTAGGCTACTCGAATCCCATATACAGCATATGCCTTCTCCCAGGCTACAGAACTCCAGGAAACGCTTCTCTCTACACCCAGGATACAGAACTCCTGAAAACTGCATCTCGCTACATCCAAGAGACAGAGCTCCCGTAAGCTGCTTATTGTACCCTCATTGTAAAGTAAATGCACATTTAGCGTATGCCTATTTCCAGGATACAGAATTCCCATAAACTGCTTTTCCCCACACCCAGATACAGAACTCCGGTAAACTGTGTTCTCTACATCCAGGTTACAGAACTCCCATATGCTGCGTCTGCTACTCTCAAGCTACAGAAATCCCATATATAGCTTATATCTTCTCCCAGGCTTCAGAACTCTTGGAAACAGCTTCTTTCTACATGCAACCTACAGAACTCCTGGAAACTGCATCTCTCTACACCCAGGTAACAGAACTCCCGTAAGCCGCTTCTGCTATACTCAGCATACAGAAAACCCGCATATAGCGAAAGCCTAATTCCAGGCTTCAGAATTCCAGTAAACAGCTCCTCTCTACACGAAAGATAGAGAACTGCTGCAAACTGTGTCTCCCTGCATCTAGTTAACAGAGCTACCCTAAGCTGTGTCTTCTACACTCACGATACGGAACACCCACATATTGCGAATGCCAAAGCCATGACACAGAAGTACTGTAAACTGCTTATCCCTATACCCCGATACAGAACTCCGAAATACTGCGTCTCTCTACCTCCAGTTTACACAGCTCCCTTGAGGTTCGTCTGTTACGCTTAGGCTACTCGAATCCCTTATACAGCATATGCCTTCTCCCAGGCTACAGAACTCCTGGAAACGCTTCTCTCTACACCCAGGATACAGAACTCCTGAAAACTGCATCTCGCTACATCCAAGAGACACTGCTCCCGTAAGCTGCTTATTGTACCCTCATTGTAAAGTAAATGCACATTTAGCGTATGCCTATTTCCAGGATACAGAATTCCCATAAACTGCTTTTCCCCACACCCAGATACAGAACTCCGGTAAACTGTGTTCTCTACATCCAGGTTACAGAACGCCCATATGCTGCGTCTGCTACACTCAAGCTACAGAAATCCCATATAGAGCGTATATCTTCTCCCAGGCTTCAGAACTCTTGGAAACAGCTTCTTTCTACATGCAACCTACAGAATGCCTGGAAACTGCATCTCTCTACACCCAGGTAACAGAACTCCCGTAAGCCGCTTCTGCTATACTCAGCATACAGAAAACCCGCATATAGCGAATGCCTAATTCCAGGCTTCAGAATACCAGTAAGCAGCTGCTCTCTACACGAAAGATAGAGAACTGCTGCAAACTGTGTCTCCCTGCATCTAGTTAACAGAGCTACCCTAAGCTGTGTCTCCTACACTCAGGATACAGAAAACCCGCATATTGCGAATGCCAAGTCCATGACACAGAAGTAGGGTAAACTGCTTATCCCTATACCCCGATACAGAACTCCGAAATACTGCGTCTCTCTACCTCCAGTTTACACAGCTCCCTTGAGGTTCGTCTGTTACACTTAGGCTACTCGAATCCCATATACAGCATATGCCTTCTCCCAGGCAACAGAACTCCTGGAAACGCTTCTCTCTACACCCAGGATACAGAACTCCTGAAAACTGCATCTCGCTACATCCAGGAGACAGAGCTCCCGTAAGCTGCTTATTGTACCCTCATTGTAAAGTAAATGCACATTTAGCGTATGCCTATTTCCAGGATACAGAATTCCCATAAACTGCTTTTCCCCACACCCAGATACAGAACTCCGGTAAACTGTGTTCTCTACATCCAGGTTACAGAACTCCCATATGCTGCGTCTGCTACACTCAAGCTACAGAAATCCCATATAGAGTGTATATCTTCTCCCAGGCTTCAGAACTCTTGGAAACAGCTTCTTTCTACATGCAACCTACAGAACTCCTGGAAACTGCATCTCTCTACACCCAGGTAACAGAACTCCCGTAAGCCGCTTCTGCTATACTCAGCATACAGAAAACCCGCATATAGCGAAAGCCTAATTCCAGGCTTCAGAATTCCAGTAAACAGCTCCTCTCTACACGAAAGATAGAGAACTGCTGCAAACTGTGTCTCCCTGCATCTAGTTAACAGAGCTACCCTAAGCTGTGTCTTCTACACTCACGATACGGAACACCCACATATTGCGAATGCCAAAGCCATGACACAGAAGTACTGTAAACTGCTTATTCCTATACCCCGATACAGAACTCTGGAATACTTCGTCTCTCTTCCTCCAAGTTACAGAGCTCCCTTGAGGTTCGTCTGCTACGCTCAGGCTACAGGAATCCCATATACAGCGTATGCCTTTTCCCATTCAACAGAACTCTTGGGAACTGATTCTCTCTACACCCAGGATACAGAAATCCTGAAAACTGCATCTCGCTACATGCAGGAGACAGAGCTCCCATAAGCTGCTTATTATACCCTCAGGGTACAGTAAACACACATTTAGCGTATGCCTATTTCCAGGATACAGAATTCCCATAAACTGCTTTTCCCCACACCCAGATACAGAACTCCGGTAAACTGTGTTCTCTACATCCAGGTTACAGAACTCCCATATGCTGCGTCTGCTACATTCAAGCTACAGAAATCCCATATACAGCGTATGCCTTCTCCCAGGCTGCAGAACTCTTGGAAACAGCTTCTTTCTACATGCAACCTACAGAACTCCTGGAAACTGCATCTCTCTACACCCAGGTAACAGAAGGCCAGCAAGCTGCTTCTGCTATACTCAGCATACAGAAAACCCGCATATAGCGAATGCCTAATTCCAGGCTTCAGAATACCAGTAAACAGCTGCACTCTACACGAACGATAGAGAACTGCTGCAAACTGTGTCTCCCTGCATCTAGTTAACAGAGCTACCCTAAGCTGTGTCTCCTACACTCAGGATACAGAAAACCCGCATATTGCGAATGCGAAATCCATGACACAGAAGTAGGGTAAACTGCTTATCCTTATACCCCGATACAGAACTCCGAAATACTGCGTCTCTCTACCTCCAGTTTACACAGCTCCCTTGAGGTTCGTCTGTTACGCTTAGGCTACTCGAATCCCATATACAGCATATGCCTTCTCCCAGGCTACAGAACTCCAGGAAACGCTTCTCTCTACACCCAGGATACAGAACTCCTGAAAACTGCATCTCGCTACATCCAAGAGACAGAGCTCCCGTAAGCTGCTTATTGTACCCTCATTGTAAAGTAAATGCACATTTAGCGTATGCCTATTTCCAGGATACAGAATTCCCATAAACTGCTTTTCCCCACACCCAGATACAGAACTCCGGTAAACTGTGTTCTCTACATCCAGGTTACAGAACTCCCATATGCTGCGTCTGCTACACTCAAGCTACAGAAATCCCATATAGAGCGTATATCTTCTCCCAGGCTTCAGAACTCTTGGAAACAGCTTCTTTCTACATGCAACCTACAGAATGCCTGGAAACTGCATCTCTCTACACCCAGGTAACAGAACTCCCGTAAGCCGCTTCTGCTATACTCAGCATACAGAAAACCCGCATATAGCGAATGCCTAATTCCAGGCTTCAGAATACCAGTAAGCAGCTGCTCTCTACACGAAAGATAGAGAACTGCTGCAAACTGTGTCTCCCTGCATCTAGTTAACAGAGCTACCCTAAGCTGTGTCTCCTACACTCAGGATACAGAAAACCCGCATATTGCGAATGCCAAGTCCATGACACAGAAGTAGGGTAAACTGCTTATCCCTATACCCCGATACAGAACTCCGAAATACTGCGTCTCTCTACCTCCAGTTTACACAGCTCCCTTGAGGTTCGTCTGTTACACTTAGGCTACTCGAATCCCATATACAGCATATGCCTTCTCCCAGGCAACAGAACTCCTGGAAACGCTTCTCTCTACACCCAGGATACAGAACTCCTGAAAACTGCATCTCGCTACATCCAGGAGACAGAGCTCCCGTAAGCTGCTTATTGTACCCTCATTGTAAAGTAAATGCACATTTAGCGTATGCCTATTTCCAGGATACAGAATTCCCATAAACTGCTTTTCCCCACACCCAGATACAGAACTCCGGTAAACTGTGTTCTCTACATCCAGGTTACAGAACTCCCATATGCTGCGTCTGCTACACTCAAGCTACAGAAATCCCATATAGAGCGTATATCTTCTCCCAGGCTTCAGAACTCTTGGAAACAGCTTCTTTCTACATGCAACCTACAGAATGCCTGGAAACTGCATCTCTCTACACCCAGGTAACAGAACTCCCGTAAGCCGCTTCTGCTATACTCAGCATACAGAAAACCCGCATATAGCGAAAGCCTAATTCCAGGCTTCAGAATTCCAGTAAACAGCTCCTCTCTACACGAAAGATAGAGAACTGCTGCAAACTGTGTCTCCCTGCATCTAGTTAACAGAGCTACCCTAAGCTGTGTCTTCTACACTCACGATACGGAACACCCACATATTGCGAATGCCAAAGCCATGACACAGAAGTACTGTAAACTGCTTATTCCTATACCCCGATACAGAACTCTGGAATACTTCGTCTCTCTAACTCCAAGTTACAGAGCTCCCTTGAGGTTCGTCTGCTACGCTCAGGCTACAGGAATCCCATATACAGCGTATGCCTTTTCCCATTCAACAGAACTCTTGGGAACTGATTCTCTCTACACCCAGGATACAGAAATCCTGAAAACTGCATCTCGCTACATGCAGGAGACAGAGCTCCCATAAGCTGCTTATTATACCCTCAGGGTACAGTAAACACACATTTAGCGTATGCCTATTTCCAGGATACAGAATTCCCATAAACTGCTTTTCCCCACACCCAGATACAGAACTCCGGTAAACTGTGTTCTCTACATCCAGGTTACAGAACTCCCATATGCTGCGTCTGCTACATTCAAGCTACAGAAATCCCATATACAGCGTATGCCTTCTCCCAGGCTGCAGAAATCTTGGAAACAGCTTCTTCCTACATGCAACCTACAGAACTCCTGGAAACTGCATCTCTCTACACCCAGGTAACAGAAGGCCAGCAAGCTGCTTCTGCTATACTCAGCATACAGAAAACCCGCATATAGCGAATGCCTAATTCCAGGCTTCAGAATACCAGTAAACAGCTGCACTCTACACGAACGATAGAGAACTGCTGCAAACTGTGTCTCCCTGCATCTAGTTAACAGAGCTACCCTAAGCTGTGTCTCCTACACTCAGGATACAGAAAACCCGCATATTGCGAATGCGAAATCCATGACACAGAAGTAGGGTAAACTGCTTATCCTTATACCCCGATACAGAACTCCGAAATACTGCGTCTCTCTACCTCCAGTTTACACAGCTCCCTTGAGGTTCGTCTGTTACGCTTAGGCTACTCGAATCCCATATACAGCATATGCCTTCTCCCAGGCTACAGAACTCCAGGAAACGCTTCTCTCTACACCCAGGATACAGAACTCCTGAAAACTGCATCTCGCTACATCCAAGAGACAGAGCTCCCGTAAGCTGCTTATTGTACCCTCATTGTAAAGTAAATGCACATTTAGCGTATGCCTATTTCCAGGATACAGAATTCCCATAAACTGCTTTTCCCCACACCCAGATACAGAACTCCGGTAAACTGTGTTCTCTACATCCAGGTTACAGAACTCCCATATGCTACGTCTGCTACACTCAAGCTACAGAAATCCCATATAGAGCGTATATCTTCTCCCAGGCTTCAGAACTCTTGGAAACAGCTTCTTTCTACATGCAACCTACAGAATGCCTGGAAACTGCATCTCTCTACACCCAGGTAACAGAACTCCCGTAAGCCGCTTCTGCTATACTCAGCATACAGAAAACCCGCATATAGCGAATGCCTAATTCCAGGCTTCAGAATACCAGTAAGCAGCTGCTCTCTACACGAAAGATAGAGAACTGCTGCAAACTGTGTCTCCCTGCATCTAGTTAACAGAGCTACCCTAAGCTGTGTCTCCTACACTCAGGATACAGAAAACCCGCATATTGCGAATGCCAAGTCCATGACACAGAAGTAGGGTAAACTGCTTATCCCTATACCCCGATAGAGAACTCCGAAATACTGCGTCTCTCTACCTCCAGTTTACACAGCTCCCTTGAGGTTCGTCTGTTACACTTACGCTACTCGAATCCCATATACGGCATATGCCTTCTCCCAGGCAACAGAACTCCTGGAAACGCTTCTCTCTACACCCAGGATACAGAACTCCTGAAAACTGCATCTCGCTACATCCAGGAGACAGAGCTCCCGTAAGCTGCTTATTGTACCCTCATTGTAAAGTAAATGCACATTTAGCGTATGCCTATTTCCAGGATACAGAATTCCCATAAACTGCTTTTCCCCACACCCAGATACAGAACTCCGGTAAACTGTGTTCTCTACATCCAGGTTACAGAACTCCCATATGCTGCGTCTGCTACACTCAAGCTACAGAAATCCCATATAGAGCGTATATCTTCTCCCAGGCTTCAGAACTCTTGGAAACAGCTTCTTTCTACATGCAACCTACAGAACTCCTGGAAACTGCATCTCTCCACACCCAGGTAACAGAACTCCCGTAAGCCGCTTCTGCTATACTCAGCATACAGAAAACCCGCATATAGCGAAAGCCTAATTCCAGGCTTCAGAATTCCAGTAAACAGCTCCTCTCTACACGAAAGATAGAGAACTGCTGCAAACTGTGTCTCCCTGCATCTAGTTAACAGAGCTACCCTAAGCTGTGTTTTCTACACTCACGATACGGAACACCCACATATTGCGAATGCCAAAGCCATGACACAGAAGTACTGTAAACTGCTTATTCCTATACCCCGATACAGAACTCTGGAATACTGCGTCTCTCTACCTCCAAGTTACAGAGCTCCCTTGAGGTTCGTCTGCTACGCTCAGGCTACAGGAATCCCATATACAGCGTATGCCTTTTCCCATTCAACAGAACTCTTGGGAACTGATTCTCTCTACACCCAGGATACAGAAATCCTGAAAACTGCATCTCGCTACATGCAGGAGACAGAGCTCCCATAAGCTGCTTATTATACCCTCAGGGTACAGTAAACACACATTTAGCGTATGCCTATTTCCAGGATACAGAATTCCCATAAACTGCTTTTCCCCACACCCAGATACAGAACTCCGGTAAACTGTGTTCTCTACATCCAAGTTACAGAACTCCCATATGCTGCGTCTGCTACATTCAAGCTACAGAAATCCCATATACAGCGTATGCCTTCTCCCAGGCTGCAGAACTCTTGGAAACAGCTTCTTCCTACATGCAACCTACAGAACTCCTGGAAACTGCATCTCTCTACACCCAGGTAACAGAAGGCCAGCAAGCTGCTTCTGCTATACTCAGCATACAGAAAACCCGCATATAGCGAATGCCTAATTCCAGGCTTCAGAATACCAGTAAACAGCTGCTCTCTACACGAACGATAGAGAACTGCTGCAAACTGTGTCTCCCTGCATCTAGTTAACAGAGCTACCCTAAGCTGTGTCTCCTACACTCAGGATACAGAAAACCCGCATATTGCGAATGCGAAATCCATGACACAGAAGTAGGGTAAACTGCTTATCCTTATACCCCGATACAGAACTCCGAAATACTGCGTCTCTCTACCTCCAGTTTACACAGCTCCCTTGAGGTTCGTCTGTTACGCTTAGGCTACTCGAATCCCATATACAGCATATGCCTTCTCCCAGGCTACAGAACTCCAGGAAACGCTTCTCTCTACACCCAGGATACAGAACTCCTGAAAACTGCATCTCGCTACATCCAAGAGACAGAGCTCCCGTAAGCTGCTTATTGTACCCTCATTGTAAAGTAAATGCACATTTAGCGTATGCCTATTTCCAGGATACAGAATTCCCATAAACTGCTTTTCCCCACACCCAGATACAGAACTCCGGTAAACTGTGTTCTCTACATCCAGGTTACAGAACTCCCATATGCTGCGTCTGCTACACTCAAGCTACAGAAATCCCATATAGAGCGTATATCTTCTCCCAGGCTTCAGAACTCTTGGAAACAGCTTCTTTCTACATGCAACCTACAGAATGCCTGGAAACTGCATCTCTCTACACCCAGGTAACAGAACTCCCGTAAACCGCTTCTGCTATACTCAGCATACAGAAAACCCGCATATAGCGAATGCCTAATTCCAGGCTTCAGAATACCAGTAAGCAGCTGCTCTCTACACGAAAGATAGAGAACTGCTGCAAACTGTGTCTCCCTGCATCTAGTTAACAGAGCTACCCTAAGCTGTGTCTCCTACACTCAGGATACAGAAAACCCGCATATTGCGAATGCCAAGTCCATGACACAGAAGTAGGGTAAACTGCTTATCCCTATACCCCGATACAGAACTCCGAAATACTGCGTCTCTCTACCTCCAGTTTACACAGCTCCCTTGAGGTTCGTCTGTTACACTTAGGCTACTCGAATCCCATATACAGCATATGCCTTCTCCCAGGCAACAGAACTCCTGGAAACGCTTCTCTCTACACCCAGGATACAGAACTCCTGAAAACTGCATCTCGCTACATCCAGGAGACAGAGCTCCCGTAAGCTGCTTATTGTACCCTCATTGTAAAGTAAATGCACATTTAGCGTATGCCTATTTCCAGGATACAGAATTCCCATAAACTGCTTTTCCCCACACCCAGATACAGAACTCCGGTAAACTGTGTTCTCTACATCCAGGTTACAGAACTCCCATATGCTGCGTCTGCTACACTCAAGCTACAGAAATCCCATATAGAGCGTATATCTTCTCCCAGGCTTCAGAACTCTTGGAAACAGCTTCTTTCTACATGCAACCTACAGAACTCCTGGAAACTGCATCTCTCTACACCCAGGTAACAGAACTCCCGTAAGCCGCTTCTGCTATACTCAGCATACAGAAAACCCGCATATAGCGAAAGCCTAATTCCAGGCTTCAGAATTCCAGTAAACAGCTCCTCTCTACACGAAAGATAGAGAACTGCTGCAAACTGTGTCTCCCTGCATCTAGTTAACAGAGCTACCCTAAGCTGTGTTTTCTACACTCACGATACGGAACACCCACATATTGCGAATGCCAAAGCCATGACACAGAAGTACTGTAAACTGCTTATTCGTATACCCCGATACAGAACTCTGGAATACTGCGTCTCTCTACCTCCAAGTTACAGAGCTCCCTTGAGGTTCGTCTGCTACGCTCAGGCTACAGGAATCCCATATACAGCGTATGCCTTTTCCCATTCAACAGAACTCTTGGGAACTGATTCTCTCTACACCCAGGATACAGAAATCCTGAAAACTGCATCTCGCTACATGCAGGAGACAGAGCTCCCATAAGCTGCTTATTATACCCTCAGGGTACAGTAAACACACATTTAGCGTATGCCTATTTCCAGGATACAGAATTCCCATAAACTGCTTTTCCCCACACCCAGATACAGAACTCCGGTAAACTGTGTTCTCTACATCCAAGTTACAGAACTCCCATATGCTGCGTCTGCTACATTCAAGCTACAGAAATCCCATATACAGCGTATGCCTTCTCCCAGGCTGCAGAACTCTTGGAAACAGCTTCTTCCTACATGCAACCTACAGAACTCCTGGAAACTGCATCTCTCTACACCCAGGTAACAGAAGGCCAGCAAGCTGCTTCTGCTATACTCAGCATACAGAAAACCCGCATATAGCGAATGCCTAATTCCAGGCTTCAGAATACCAGTAAACAGCTGCTCTCTACACGAACGATAGAGAACTGCTGCAAACTGTGTCTCCCTGCATCTAGTTAACAGAGCTACCCTAAGCTGTGTCTCCTACACTCAGGATACAGAAAACCCGCATATTGCGAATGCGAAATCCATGACACAGAAGTAGGGTAAACTGCTTATCCTTATACCCCGATACAGAACTCCGAAATACTGCGTCTCTCTACCTCCAGTTTACACAGCTCCCTTGAGGTTCGTCTGTTACGCTTAGGCTACTCGAATCCCATATACAGCATATGCCTTCTCCCAGGCTACAGAACTCCTGGAAACGCTTCTCTCTACACCCAGGATACAGAACTCCTGAAAACTGCATCTCGCTACATCCAGGAGACAGAGCTCCCATAAGCTGCTTATTGTACCCTCATTGTAAAGTAAATGCACATTTAGCGTATGCCTATTTCCAGGATACAGAATTCCCATAAACTGCTTTTCCTCACACCCAGATACAGAACTCCGGTAAACTGTGTTCTCTACATCCAGGTTACAGAACTCCCATATGCTGCGTCTGCTACACTCAAGCTACAGAAATCCCATATAGAGCGTATATCTTCTCCCAGGCTTCAGAACTCTTGGAAACAGCTTCTTTCTACATGCAACCTACAGAATGCCTGGAAACTGCATCTCTCTACACCCAGGTAACAGAACTCCCGTAAGCCGCTTCTGCTATACTCAGCATACAGAAAACCCGCATATAGCGAATGCCTAATTCCAGGCTTCAGAATACCAGTAAGCAGCTGCTCTCTACACGAAAGATAGAGAACTGCTGCAAACTGTGTCTCCCTGCATCTAGTTAACAGAGCTACCCTAAGCTGTGTCTCCTACACTCAGGATACAGAAAACCCGCATATTGCGAATGCCAAGTCCATGACACAGAAGTAGGGTAAACTGCTTATCACTATACCCCGATACAGAACTCCGAAATACTGCGTCTCTCTACCTCCAGTTTACACAGCTCCCTTGAGGTTCGTCTGTTACACTTAGGCTACTCGAATCCCATATACAGCATATGCCTTCTCCCAGGCAACAGAACTCCTGGAAACGCTTCTCTCTACACCCAGGATACAGAACTCCTGAAAACTGCATCTCGCTACATCCAAGAGACAGAGCTCCCGTAAGCTGCTTATTGTACCCTCATTGTAAAGTAAATGCACATTTAGCGTATGCCTATTTCCAGGATACAGAATTCCCATAAACTGCTTTTCCCCACACCCAGATACAGAACTCCGGTAAACTGTGTTCTCTACATCCAGGTTACAGAACTCCCATATGCTGCGTCTGCTACACTCAAGCTACAGAAATCCCATATAGAGTGTATATCTTCTCCCAGGCTTCAGAACTCTTGGAAACAGCTTCTTTCTACATGCAACCTACAGAACTCCTGGAAACTGCATCTCTCTACACCCAGGTAACAGAACTCCCGTAAGCCGCTTCTGCTATACTCAGCATACAGAAAACCCGCATATAGCGAAAGCCTAATTCCAGGCTTCAGAATTCCAGTAAACAGCTCCTCTCTACACGAAAGATAGAGAACTGCTGCAAACTGTGTCTCCCTGCATCTAGTTAACAGAGCTACCCTAAGCTGTGTCTTCTACACTCACGATACGGAACACCCACATATTGCGAATGCCAAAGCCATGACACAGAAGTACTGTAAACTGCTTATTCCTATACCCCGATACAGAACTCTGGAATACTGCGTCTCTCTACCTCCAAGTTACTGAGCTCCCTTGAGGTTCGTCTGCTACGCTCAGGCTACAGGAATCCCATATACAGCGTATGCCTTTTCCCATTCAACAGAACTCTTGAGAACTGATTCTCTCTACACCCAGGATACAGAAATCCTGAAAACTGCATCTCGCTACATGCAGGAGACAGAGCTCCCATAAGCTGCTTATTATACCCTCAGGGTACAGTAAACACACATTTAGCGTATGCCATTTTCCAGGATACAGAATTCCCATAAACTGCTTTTCCCCACACCCAGATACAGAACTCCGGTAAACTGTGTTCTCTACATCCAGGTTACAGAACTCCCATATGCTGCGTCTGCTACATTCAAGCTACAGAAATCCCATATACAGCGTATGCCTTCTCCCAGGCTGCAGAACTCTTGGAAACTGTAGGGAACCAGACCGGAGGAACCGTGCCCCTAAGATGGCGCCGACTCCCTGCTTCCGGGTTCTTCCTCATCTCAGGGAGTTCCCGCTCTTGCTCGCTCCTTCCCGCCTTAGATTTCCCGCTCTAGCTCGCTCCTTCCCGCCTTGCCACGAGATTGTCCTATCCCCGCGCTTCTAGCCTATCACCTGATTTGTGACGTGTATTGTGCATATAAACCCTTGCTACGCGGGTGTAAGGGAAGTTCCTGCCCAGAAGAGATCGAAGCTGGATCTCCTGCTTGCCGAGCAATAAAGGAACCCCGTGCAAAGTGTTCGGTCTCTGTCTCTTGCTGGACGAGGACGGCGCCGAGCAGCTGGTGGCCCGTACGGGGAACTTCCTCTACGTTGCCCGGTAAGTAGAAGGTAAGCGAGGTCAGTCTTACCGTCTGGGCCCCGCGAGTGAGGTATATCTCGTGGTTGGAGGGTGGACGCACCCTAAGATAGCGGACGTGTTTCCCCGCTTTAAACTGAAAGAATAGCAGACTTGTTCCCCCGCTTTAAACTGAAAATAAGATAGCGGACGTGTCTTCCCGCTTTAAACTGAAAATGGGAAATTCATCTAGCCATTCAATGTTGCTTAATCCGTTAAAAGCATTATTGCGTAGCAAAGGGATTAAGGTTTCTAAGACCACACTTGTCAGGTTCCTTGGAAGTGTTGATTTCTTTGCGCCGTGGCTCACCCACGAGGGCCAAATAACTCTTGAGTCTTGGGAGAAATTAGGAAAGGATCTCCGGCGCACAGTTAACGATCCCCAGGAACCCGATATCGACCCCGTTGTTCTCCCCTTATGGGAACTACTGCGGGCGCGCCTCCAAGAGGAGAGGTCGGTGGGAGCGGACCGCCCGACTCTTACGGCGGTTCGCGAGGCTCTCGAGGAAGTTCGTTCTCAGAGCTCGGACGGCGCCCGGGACCTCATACAATTTAAGGACACGGGATGCCAGACTTCCTCACTGGCCTCAGGCTCCGAATGTGGCTCCGCCTCCTCTGAGTCTGAGGGGGAAGGGGACGGCGATCCTAAATCCCCGCCTCCTACGTATGCGCAGCTGCGGCAAAAGTTAAAAGATGCCTGTTTACGCCCTCTAGTGCCTACGGCTCCTCCTATCGATGTCGTGCCCGCCCATCAGATTAAAGACGCAGCGCCTCCTACTGGCGGTCATGTAGGCGTGCCTCAGCCCCATCTAACACCCGTGCCGCCATGGCCATTAAACGTCCCAAATGTGCCACCTTTTTCAGGCAGACAGTTTCATCAACAAGCCTGGAAACAGTTGCGAACTGGCGCTCCCGCTGCCCCCGCTCAGGCTTACCCTGTTTTGGCTTTGGGCACGCGAGAGGCCCGGCACGAACCATTGGACATGACAGTATTAAAACAACTTAAGGCTGCGGTCCATGACTATGGACCCACAGCCCCATTCACATTGTCACTCCTTGAATCAGTCGGCCAGTCCATTTTAACACCTAGCGACTGGACCCAATTGGCTCGGGCCTGTTTAAGTCCAGGCGGCTTTCTTTTGTGGCAATCTATGAATACAGAGTGCTGTCATGACCAGGCAGATAAAAATGCTGAGGACGGCCACCCTACGTGGAATGCTGATATGCTTTTAGGGCGTGGACCTTATCAGGCTGACCAGACCCAATTCCCTAGACAAGTATACAGGCAAATTTCCAACTGTGCCCAACGTGCGTGGAGGCAGGCGTCCAATCCAAGTGACTCAGCTAGCCACCTCACCAAGATCGTTCAGGGCACGGCCGAACCCTTCGCTGATTTTGTCGCTCGCATACTTGAGGCTGCGTCGCGTATTTTCCCTTCCGAGGTTGACGTTCAGCCACTGGTCAAACAAATTATTTTTGAGCAGGCTAATAAAGAGTGCAAAAACATTCTTCGACAATATAGACATAAATCTCTGGACTCCTGGTTAAAATACTGCAGAGATACCGGTGGGCCACTTACTAATGCGGGCCTAGCTGCGATGCTGGCAAAAGTCAAAGAAAACAGTCCAAAATCTAAATCGACCCGACCCCCCATATCTTCAGGACTTTGCTTCCAATGTCATCAACCGGGTCACAGAAAACGCGATTGCCCCAATCTCAGCCATGGGTATTCCACGGCACAGCCTTCAGGCATAGAGCCTTGTCGCCGTTGCCGCAAGGGCCCTCATAGGGCAGAGGTATGCCGTTCTGCTTTCGATATCGATGGCAACCCACTTACAGGTAGCGCCCAGGGGCCAAAAAACGGCCAGAGGGGGCTCCCCAACCCAGCGAGGAGCCCCCAAAATCAAATCTACTCTCAGGTTCCACCTCCCGTGTCTGCGCTACACCCAGTGCACCCTCAGCCCGTGCCACTCACGGGTCCGCAGGCCTGGACCTCCGCGCCACCTCCCCTCTCCTCTTAACTCCGGAGATGGGGGTACAATTAGTGGAGAGCGACTGCTCCGGTCCTCTGCCCCCGGATTCGGTTGGATTAGTGTTGGGTCGGTCCTCCGCCGCCCTCCGAGGGCTAGCTGTGATCCCCGGGGTAGTTGACTCTGATTTCACTGGTAAAGTAAAGATCATGGTTCAGGCCCCTCAGGGACCTTTAGTAATCAATCCTGGAGACCGTATCGCACAAATGTTATTACTGCCCAGTCTTCACTCTTTAATCCCAGCTAAAAACCACGTTCGCGGCACTGGTAACTTTGGGTCCTCTGGCATTAATTTTACCGGCTTACATATGCTTTTAAATGAACGTCCCACTTTAGTGTTGCAGATTAATGGCAAGGACATTAAGGGACTTTTAGACACAGGAGCCGACAAATCCATTATAGCAACAAAGGACTGGCCTAGTACATGGCCTACAAATGTGGCGGAACAAACCTTGCAAGGACTTGGTTTTGCTCATTTCCCAAAAATCAGTGCAGCCTTGTTGTCATGGCAGGATAGCGAGGGTCATAGAGGACAGTTTTCCCCATTCATTTTACCTCTACCCATTTCCCTTTGGGGGAGAGACGTCCTGGCCGAAATGGATGTTGCTTTGGTCACCACTTCCCCTGCAGTACGATCTATGCTACAAAATATGGGTTACGTCCCAGGCAAGGGACTCGGTGTCCAGCTCCAGGGCCACCCTTCCCCCATTGAACCAAAACAAAGACCAAGTAAAGTTGGCCTGGGTTTTTCCTAGGGGTCACTGTTTCGCCTCCTAAACCAGTGGAGCCTTTACCCATCTCGTGGCTAACGGACGTACCCGTCTGGGTTCCACAGTGGCCCCTATCTCAGGAGAAACTGGAGGCAGTCAACACTCTGGTCTTGGAGCAGGTCAACGCTGGTCATTTGATCCCATCCACCTCTCCATGGAATACGCCTATTTTTGCCATCCGCAAAAAATTAGGTCAATGGAGACTCTTACATGATCTTAGGGCAGTCAACGCACAGATGCAGCCTATGGGCCCTGTGCAACGTGGTCTTCCTCTGCTTTCGGCACTTCCCAACCAATGGCCTGTTATTGTAATAGATCTTAAGGATTGTTTCTTTTCCATTCCATTGGACAAAAAGGATACCCCACGTTTTGCTTTTACTGTCCCCACCCAGAACCAGGAACAACCGGACAAGCGTTGGGAGTGGACAGTCTTGCCTCAGGGTATGACTAATAGCCCCACCATGTGTCAAGTCTATGTAGCCCAAGTACTAAAACCTCTTAGAGACCGATATTCCGACTGCAGGTGCCTACATTATATGGACGACCTACTGTGTGCAGCCCCCACAGCAGAGAGGCTCCTGGCCTTATACAGTACACTCCAACAAGTGCTGGAAGGGGCAGGGCTGCATATTGCACCTAATAAGGTGCAATTGTCGTCTGTAGTTTCTTATCTTGGGGCTATAGTCGCCCCTACTCAAATTAGACCTCAAAAAATTCAAATAAAAATCAATGCTATCTCCACTCTAAATGACTTACAAAAACTTTTAGGGGATATCAATTGGATTAGGCACTACCTTAACATTCCTAATGCTGCATTGCAGCCCCTCTTTAATATACTTAAAGGAGACCCGGATCTTGCTTCCCCCCGAACCTTCACCTCTGAGGCCAAACAAGCACTGTCAATTGTCAACGATGCCCTTAGTAAAGCTGCCCTAAAACGTTGGGACCCTGCGGGAGACCTTACTCTTTGGGTCCTCGACACCCTTAAACAGCCCACCGCGGTCCTATGGCAGGATGGGCCTCTCCTCTGGATCCATCCCTCAATGTCATCTACTAGATCTATTAGTTACTATCCCGTGGCAGTGGCGGAGATAACTCTCCTAGCCATTCAGAGGGCTATCCAACATTTTGGACGCGAACCATCCACCATTGTTGTCCCCTATTCCATGGAACAGGTACGTGTGCTAATCGCTTGTACTGATGCTTGGGCGGTTTTAGTCTGCTCCACTTCCGCAACTATTACAAACAGAACACCCTCTGATCCTTTGCTAACCTTTGTTCAGTCTCACCCAGTTATTTTTCCAAAGTCCACATCCCAAAAGCCCTTACAGGGAGCCCCAGTAGTGTATACCGACGGTTCTAAAACAGGAGTCGGTGCATATGTTGTTTCAGGATCTGTGCCAAAAACATTCCAATTCGCTACTAACTCCCCCCAGGTAACTGAACTTCTTATAGTTAACCAAGTCTTCTCTGATTTCCCCGGACCTGTCAATATTGTGTCTGATTCACGCTATGTGGTTAATTCTGTGTCTATCCTTGAGGCCGCAGGACTAGTCAATTCTTCATCCTCCGTAGCGACAGTTTTCCTCACCCTGCAAAAATCTATTTGGAATCGGTCTGCTCCTTTCTTTATTACTCATATTAGAGCTCATTCTTCCTTACCTGGACCCATGACCACAGGCAATGCTATAGCTGATCAAGCCACACGCCCCATTTGGATACTCCAATTTTCTTCCCCAGAAGAGCAGGCTATCCAGTTTCATTCAGAGTTCCATGTAAACGCAAAAACCCTTGCCGCCAAATTCGGTCTTTCTCGTGCTGCCGCTCGCGATATTGTTCGCCATTGTGCCGCATGCCCTACTTTAACCCCTGTGCCTTCGGTGGGGGTTAATCCCCGAGGATTACTACCAGGACATATCTGGCAGATGGATGTCACCCACATATCCGAGTTTGGGACCTTAAAGTATGTTCATGTGTCAGTTGACACCTGTTCCCAAGTAATTTTTGCTTCTCTGGAGACGGGTGAGCGTGCCACCCATGTCATTAATCACTGCCTTGCTGCATGGGCAGCCTGGGGCAAACCAAAAACTTTAAAAACAGATAATGGTCCTGCATACACAAGTAAATCATTCCAAGATTTCTGCACCCGTATGCAGGTACAACATAAAACTGGAATCCCTTATAACCCTCAGGGACAGGCCATAATTGAAAGGGCTCATCGAACCCTCAAGGCTTTTCTCTTAAAACAAAAGGAGGGAATTGCCACGGGCAAAACCCCTCGAATGCGCCTCTCCCTTGCACTGTTTACTATAAACTTTTTGAATTTGACAGATCATTCTATGTCCCCCGCTGAGAGACACATGTTAAAGGAGCCATCTTCACGAGGCTATGTCCGTTGGAAAAATGTCCTCACGGGAAAGTGGTACGGCCCGGATCCGGTATTATGCTGGAACCGAGGCGCGGTCTGTGTCTTCCCACAGGAATCTGGAAGAGAACCTCTCTGGATACCGGAAAGATTGGTCAGAAAAACAGCCCCGCCGCCGCAAGATACACCTCTATCACCTACGGACGACATCTCCCCCGAGATAACCGAGATTACCACGCTCTCACAGGACGACAAATTGCAACAAAACAACGAGACGTCCCTGTGTACTTCGCTGGGTGAGCTCCTTCATCAACAACAAGTTGGAGAGCGTCAGACATCAGTTCCGCGCGGCAGCGTATGCTGCTCTCCATCACCGTGATCCGGATGCATATGCCATGCTGGCTCGCATGACTTATGACCGGGTCCATACCAGCGATTAAAACCCTCGTCCCCCCATCCCTATTCACGCCTCACATATGGACAATGCCTCCATCAGGCACACACCTTCCTCGAGTTGTCTTGTTCCCCCTCTCATTCATTGGGCTGTATCACCCATCCCTGACGGGGAGCGAAAACTGGGTATGCGAGACCAAAGGTACTGCAGCAGGAGTCCACCCGGGGGTTCCGGGGGTCCTGGGAGAGCATATGCATATGCATGCAGGTTCAATTCCCAGGCTGCCCCAGCAAAAGGGAATAAAAACTGATCCCTAACGGAGACATCAGGGGTTGTGGCCAGGCCCTTGAAGTTCCGTAACTAACGGATCACAAGCACGCTGGGTATGCACCTCTACTCTCTGCCTAGTAAATATTCTCCCGGCCCTCATGAGCCAGGGCCGTCGGGGATGTGATTTGTGCAAAAACAAAAGGAGGGAGATGTAGGGAACCAGACCGGAGGAACCGTGCCCCTAAGATGGCGCCGACTCCCTGCTTCCGGGTTCTTCCTCATCTCAGGGAGTTCCCGCTCTTGCTCGCTCCTTCCCGCCTTAGATTTCCCGCTCTAGCTCGCTCCTTCCCGCCTTGCCACGAGATTGTCCTATCCCCGCGCTTCTAGCCTATCACCTGATTTGTGACGTGTATTGTGCATATAAACCCTTGCTACGCGGGTGTAAGGGAAGTTCCTGCCCAGAAGAGATCGAAGCTGGATCTCCTGCTTGCCGAGCAATAAAGGAACCCCGTGCAAAGTGTTCGGTCTCTGTCTCTTGCTGGACGAGGACGGCGCCGAGCAGGAAACAGCTTCTTTCTACATGCAACCTACAGAACTCCTGGAAACTGCATCTCTCTACACCCAGGTAACAGAAGGCCAGCAAGCTGCTTCTGCTATACTCAGCAGACAGAAAACCCGCATATAGCGAATGCCTAATTCCAGGCTTCAGAATACCAGTAAACAGCTGCTCTCTACACGAAAGATAGAGAACTGCTGCAAACTGTGTCTCCCTGCATCTAGTTAACAGAGCTACCCTAAGCTGTGTCTCCTACACTCAGGATACAGAAAACCCGCATATTGCGAATGCGAAATCCATGACACAGAAGTAGGGTAAACTGCTTATCCTTATACCCCGATACAGAACTCCGAAATACTGCGTCTCTCTACCTCCAGTTTACACAGCTCCCTTGAGGTTCGTCTGTTACGCTTAGGCTACTCGAATCCCATATACAGCACATGCCTTCTCCCAGGCTACAGAACTCCTGGAAACGCTTCTCTCTACACCCAGGATACAGAACTCCTGAAAACTGCATCTCGCTACATCCAAGAGACAGAGCTCCCGTAAGCTGCTTATTGTACCCTCATTGTAAAGTAAATGCACACTTAGCGTATGCCTATTTCCAGGATACAGAATTCCCATAAACTGCTTTTCCCCACACCCAGATACAGAACTCCGGTAAACTGTGTTCTCTACATCCAGGTTACAGAACTCCCATATGCTGCGTCTGCTACACTCAAGCTACAGAAATTCCATATAGAGCGTATATCTTCTCCCAGGCTTCAGAACTCTTGGAAACAGCTTCTTTCTACATGCAACCTACAGAATGCCTGGAAACTGCATCTCTCTACACCCAGGTAACAGAACTCCCGTAAGCCGCTTCTGCTAAACTCAGCAGACAGAAAACCCGCACATAGCGAATGCCTAATTCAAGGCTTCAGAATACCAGTAAAGAGCTCCTCTCTACACGAAAGATAGAGAACTGCTGCAAACTGTGTCTCCCTGCATCTAGTTAACAGAGCTACCCTAAGCTGTGTCTTCTACACTCACGATACAGAACACCCACATATTGCGAATGCCAAAGCCATGACACAGAAGTACTGTAAACTGCTTATTCCTATACCCCGATACAGAACTCTGGAATACTGCGTCTCTCTTCCTCCAAGTTACAGAGCTCCCTTGAGGTTCGTCTGCTATGCTCAGGCTACAGGAATCCCATATACAGCGTATGCCTTTTCCCATTCAACAGAACTCTTGGGAACTGATTCTCTCTACACCCAGGATACAGAACTCCTGAAAATTGCATCTCGCTACATGCAGGAGACAGAGCTCCCATAAGCTGCTTATTATACCCTCAGGGTACAGTAAACACACATTTAGCGTATGCCAATTTCCAGGATACAGAATTCCCATAAACTGCTTTTCCCCACACCCAGATACAGAACTCCGGTAAACTGTGTTCTCTACATCCAGGTTACAGAACTCCCATATGCTGCGTCTGCTACATTCAAGCTACAGAAATCCCATATACAGCGTATGCCTTCTCCCAGGCTGCAGAACTCTTGGAAACAGCTTCTTTCTACATGCAACCTACAGAATGCCTGGAAACTGCATCTCTCTACACCCAGGTAACAGAAGGCCAGCAAGCTGCTTCTGCTATACTCAGCATACAGAAAACCCGCATATAGCGAATGCCTAATTCCAGGCTTCAGAATACCAGTAAACAGCTGCTCTCTACACGAACGATAGAGAACTGCTGCAAACTGTGTCTCCCTGCATCTAGTTAACAGAGCTACCCTAAGCTGTGTCTCCTACACTCAGGATACAGAAAACCCGCATATTGCAAATGCGAAATCCATGACACAGAAGTAGGGTAAACTGCTTATCCTTATACCCCGATACAGAACTCCGAAATACTGCGTCTCTCTACCTCCAGTTTACACAGCTCCCTTGAGGTTCGTCTGTTACGCTTAGGCTACTCGAATCCCATATACAGCATATGTCTTCTCCCAGGATACAGAACTCCTGAAAACTGCATCTCGCTACATCCAAGAGACAGAGCTCCCGTAAGCTGCTTATTGTACCCTCATTGTAAAGTAAATGCACACTTAGCGTATGCCTATTTCCAGGATACAGAATTCCCATAAACTGCTTTTCCCCACACCCAGATACAGAACTCCGGTAAACTGTGTTCTCTACATCCAGGTTACAGAACTCCCATATGCTGCGTCTGCTACACTCAAGCTACAGAAATCCCATATAGAGCGTATATCTTCTCCCAGGCTTCAGAACTCTTGGAAACAGCTTCTTTCTACATGCAACCTACAGAATGCCTGGAAACTGCATCTCTCTACACCCAGGTAACAGAACTCCCGTAAGCCGCTTCTGCTATACTCAGCATACAGAAAACCCGCATATAGCGAATGCCTAATTCCAGGCTTCAGAATACCAGTAAGCAGCTGCTCTCTACACGAAAGATAGAGAACTGCTGCAAACTGTGTCTCCCTGCATCTAGTTAACAGAGCTACCCTAAGCTGTGTCTCCTACACTCAGGATACAGAAAACCCGCATATTGCAATGCCAAGTCCATGACACAGAAGTAGGGTAAACTGCTTATCCCTATACCCCGATACAGAACTCCGAAATACTGCGTCTCTCTACCTCCAGTTTACACAGCTCCCTTGAGGTTCGTCTGTTACACTTAGGCTACTCGAATCTCATATACAGCATATGCCTTCTACCAGGCTACAGAACTCCTGGAAACGCTTCTCTCTACACCCAGGATACAGAACTCCTGAAAACTGCATCTCGCTACATCCAAGAGACAGAGCTCCCATAAGCTGCTTATTGTACCCTCATTGTAAAGTAAATGCACATTTAGCGTATGCCTATTTCCAGGATACAGAATTCCCATAAACTGCTTTTCCCCACACCCAGATACAGAACTCCGGTAAACTGTGTTCTCTACATCCAGGTTACAGCACTCCCATATGCTGCGTCTGCTACACTCAAGCTACAGAAATCCCATATAGAGCGTATATCTTCTCCCAGGCTTCAGAACTCTTGGAAACAGCTTCTTTCTACATGCAGCCTACAGAATGCCTGGAAACTGCATCTCTCTACACCCAGGTAACAGAACTCCCGTAAGCCGCTTCTGCTATACTCAGCATACAGAAAACCCGCATATAGCGAATGCCTAATTCCAGGCTTCAGAATACCAGTAAGCAGCTGCTCTCTACACGAAAGATAGAGAACTGCTGCAAACTGTGTCTCCCTGCATCTAGTTAACAGAGCTACCCTAAGCTGTGTCTCCTACACTCAGGATACAGAAAACCCGCATATTTCGAATGCCAAGTCCATGACACAGAAGTAGGGTAAACTGCTTATCCCTATACCCCGATACAGAACTCCGAAATACTGCGTCTCTCTACCTCCAGTTTACACAGCTCCCTTGAGGTTCGTCTGTTACACTTAGGCTACTCGAATCCCATATACAGCATATGCCTTCTCCCAGGCAACAGAACTCCTGGAAACGCTTCTCTCTACACCCAGGATACAGAACTCCTGAAAACTGCATCTCGCTACATCCAGGAGACAGAGCTCCCGTAAGCTGCTTATTGTACCCTCATTGTAAAGTAAATGCACATTTAGCGTATGCCTATTTCCAGGATACAGAATTCCCATAAACTGCTTTTCCCCACACCCAGATACAGAACTCCGGTAAACTGTGTTCTCTACATCCAGGTTACAGAACTCCCTTAAGCTGCTTCTGCTACACTCAGCACTCAGAAAACCCGCATATAGCAAAAGCCTAATTCCAGGCTTCAGAATTCCAGTAAACAGCTCCTCTCTACACGAAAGATAGAGAACTGCTGCAAACTGTGTCTCCCTGCATCTAGTTAACAGAGCTACCCTAAGCTGTGTCTCCTACACTCAGGATACAGAAAACCCGCATATTGCGAATGCCAAGTCCATGACACAGAAGTAGGGTAAACTGCTTATCCCTATACCACGATACAGAACTCCGAAATACTGCGTCTCTCTACCTCCAGTTTACACAGCTCCCTTGAGGTTCGTCTGTTACGCTTAGGCTACTCGAATCCCATATACAGCATATGCCTTCTCCCAGGCTACAGAACTCCTGGAAACGCTTCTCTCTACACCCAGGATACAGAACTCCTGAAAACTGCATCTCGCTACATGCAGGAGACAGAGCTCCCGTAAGCTGCTTATTATACCCTCAGGGTACAGTAAACACACATTTAGCGTATGCCAATTTCCAGGATACAGAATTCCCATAAACTGCTTTTCCCCACACCCAGATACAGAACTCCGGTAAACTGTGTTCTCTACATCCAGGTTACAGAACTCCCATATGCTGCGTCTGCTACATTCAAGCTACAGAAATCCCATATACAGCGTATGCCTTCTCCCAGGCTGCAGAACTCTTGGAAACAGCTTCTTTCTACATGCAACCTACAGAACTCCTGGAAACTGCATCTCTCTACACCCAGGTAACAGAAGGCCAGCAAGCTGCTTCTGCTATACTCAGCATACAGAAAACCCGCATATAGCAAAAGCCTAATTCCAGGCTTCAGAATTCCAGTAAACAGCTCCTCTCTACACGAAAGATAGAGAACTGCTGCAAACTGTGTCTCCCTGCATCTAGTTAACAGAGCTACCCTAAGCTGTGTCTCCTACACTCAGGATACAGAAAACCCGCATATTGCGAATGCGAAATCCATGACACAGAAGTAGGGTAAACTGCTTATCCTTATACCCCGATACAGAACTCCGAAATACTGCGTCTCTCTACCTCCAGTTTACACAGCTCCCTTGAGGTTCGTCTGTTACGCTTAGGCTACTCGAATCCCATATAGAGCATATGCCTTCTCCCAGGCTACAGAACTCCTGGAAACGCTTCTCTCTACACCCAGGATACAGAACTCCTGAAAACTGCATCTCGCTACATCCAAGAGACAGAGCTCCCGTAAGCTGCTTATTGTACCCTCATTGTAAAGTAAATGCACATTTAGCGTATGCCTATTTCCAGGATACAGAATTCCCATAAACTGCTTTTCCCCACACCCAGATACAGAACTCCGGTAAACTGTGTTCTCTACATCCAGGTTACAGAACTCCCATATGCTGCGTCTGCTACACTCAAGCTACAGAAATCCCATATAGAGCGTATATCTTCTCCCAGGCTTCAGAACTCTTGGAAACAGCTTCTTTCTACAAGCAACCTACAGAATGCCTGGAAACTGCATCTCTCTACACCCAGGTAACAGAACTCCCGTAAGCCGCTTCTGCTATACTCAGCATACAGAAAACC
This sequence comes from Lepus europaeus, assembly GCF_033115175.1. Classification (NCBI taxonomy): domain Eukaryota; kingdom Metazoa; phylum Chordata; class Mammalia; order Lagomorpha; family Leporidae; genus Lepus; species Lepus europaeus. Next base: position 1,395,676 of record NW_026909498.1, read on the forward strand.
CGCATATAGCGAATGCCTAATTCCAGGCTTCAGAATTCCAGTAAACAGCTCCTCTCTACACGAAAGATAGAGAACTGCTGCAAACTGTGTCTCCCTGCATCTAGTTAACAGAGCTACCCTAAGCTGTGTCTCCTACACTCAGGATACAGAAAACCCGCATATTGCGAATGCGAAATCCATGACACAGAAGTAGGGTAAACTGCTTATCCTTATACCCCGATACAGAACTCCGAAATACTGCGTCTCTCTACCTCCAGTTTACACAGCTCCCTTGAGGTTCGTCTGTTACGCTTAGGCTACTCGAATCCCATATACAGCATATGCCTTCTCCCAGGCTACAGAACTCCAGGAAACGCTTCTCTCTACACCCAGGATACAGAACTCCTGAAAACTGCATCTCGCTACATCCAAGAGACAGAGCTCCCGTAAGCTGCTTATTGTACCCTCATTGTAAAGTAAATGCACATTTAGCGTATGCCTATTTCCAGGATACAGAATTCCCATAAACTGCTTTTCCCCACACCCAGATACAGAACTCCGGTAAACTGTGTTCTCTACATCCAGGTTACAGAACTCCCATATGCTGCGTCTGCTACACTCAAGCTACAGAAATCCCATATAGAGCGTATATCTTCTCCCAGGCTTCAGAACTCTTGGAAACAGCTTCTTTCTACATGCAACCTACAGAATGCCTGGAAACTGCATCTCTCTACACCCAGGTAACAGAACTCCCGTAAGCCGCTTCTGCTATACTCAGCATACAGAAAACCCGCATATAGCGAATGCCTAATTCCAGGCTTCAGAATTCCAGTAAACAGCTCCTCTCTACACGAAAGATAGAGAACTGCTGCAAACTGTGTCTCCCTGCATCTAGTTAACAGAGCTACCCTAAGCTGTGTCTTCTACACTCACGATACGGAACACCCACATATTGCGAATGCCAAAGCCATGACACAGAAGTACTGTAAACTGCTTATTCCTATACCCCGATACAGAACTCTGGAATACTGCGTCTCTCTACCTCCAAGTTACAGAGCTCCCTTGAGGTTCGTCTGCTACGCTCAGGCTACAGGAATCCCATATACAGCGTATGCCTTTTCCCATTCAACAGAACTCTTGGGAACTGATTCTCTCTACACCCAGGATACAGAAATCCTGAAAACTGCATCTCGCTACATGCAGGAGACAGAGCTCCCATAAGCTGCTTATTATACCCTCAGGGTACAGTAAACACACATTTAGCGTATGCCAATTTCCAGGATACAGAATTCCCATAAACTGCTTTTCCCCACACCCAGATACAGAACTCCGGTAAACTGTGTTCTCTACATCCAGGTTACAGAACTCCCATATGCTGCGTCTGCTACATTCAAGCTACAGAAATCCCATATACAGCGTATGCCTTCTCCCAGGCTGCAGAACTCTTGGAAACAGCTTCTTTCTACATGCAACCTACAGAACTCCTGGAAACTGCATCTCTCTACACCCAGGTAACAGAAGGCCAGCAAGCTGCTTCTGCTATACTCAGCATACAGAAAACCCGCATATAGCAAAAGCCTAATTCCAGGCTTCAGAATTCCAGTAAACAGCTCCTCTCTACACGAAAGATAGAGAACTGCTGCAAACTGTGTCTCCCTGCATCTAGTTAACAGAGCTACCCTAAGCTGTGTCTCCTACACTCAGGATACAGAAAACCCGCATATTGCGAATGCGAAATCCATGACACAGAAGTAGGGTAAACTGCTTATCCCTATACCCCGATACAGAACTCCGAAATACTGCGTCTCTCTACCTCCAGTTTACACAGCTCCCTTGAGGTTCGTCTGTTACGCTTAGGCTACTCGAATCCCATATAGAGCATATGCCTTCTCCCAGGCTACAGAACTCCTGGAAACGCTTCTCTCTACACCCAGGATACAGAACTCCTGAAAACTGCATCTCGCTACATCCAAGAGACAGAGCTCCCGTAAGCTGCTTATTGTACCCTCATTGTAAAGTAAATGCACATTTAGCGTATGCCTATTTCCAGGATACAGAATTCCCATAAACTGCTTTTCCCCACACCCAGATACAGAACTCCGGTAAACTGTGTTCTCTACATCCAGGTTACAGAACTCCCATATGCTGCGTCTGCTACACTCAAGCTACAGAAATCCCATATAGAGCGTATATCTTCTCCCAGGCTGCAGAACTCTTGGAAACAGCTTCTTTCTACATGCAACCTACAGAACTCCTGGAAACTGCATCTCTCTACACCCAGGTAACAGAACTCCCGTAAGCCGCTTCTGCTATACTCAGCATACAGAAAACCCGCATATAGCGAATGCCTAATTCCAGGCTTCAGAATACCAGTAAACAGCTGCTCTCTACACGAAAGATAGAGAACTGCTGCAAACTGTGTCTCCCTGCATCTAGTCAACAGAGCTACCCTAAGCTGTGTCTCCTACACTCAGGATACAGAAAACCCGCATATTGCGAATGCCAAGTCCATGACACAGAAGTAGGGTAAACTGCTTATCCCTATACCCCGATACAGAACTCCGAAATACTGCGTCTCTCTACCTCCAGTTTCCACAGCTCCCTTGAGGTCCGTCTGTTACGCTTAGGCTACTCGAATCCCATATACAGCATATGCCTTCTCCCAGGCTACAGAACTCCTGGAAACGCTTCTCTCTACACCCAGGATACAGAACTCCTGAAAACTGCATCTCGCTACATCCAAGAGACAGAGCTCCCGTAAGCTGCTTATTGTACCCTCATTGTAAAGTAAATGCACATTTAGCGTATGCCTATTTCCAGGATACAGAATTCCCATAAACTGCTTTTCCCCACACCCAGATACAGAACTCCGGTAAACTGTGTTCTCTACATCCAGGTTACAGAACTCCCATATGCTGCGTCTGCTACACTCAAGCTACAGAAATCCCATATAGAGCGTATATCTTCTCCCAGGCTTCAGAACTCTTGGAAACAGCTTCTTTCTACATGCAACCTACAGAATGCCTGGAAACTGCATCTCTCTACACCCAGGTAACAGAACTCCCGTAAGCCGCTTCTGCTATACTCAGCATACAGAAAACCCGCATATAGCGAATGCCTAATTCCAGGCTTCTGAATTCCAGTAAACAGCTCCTCTCTACACGAAAGATAGAGAACTGCTGCAAACTGTGTCTCCATGCATCTAGTTAACAGAGCTACCCTAAGCTGTGTCTTCTACACTCACGATACGGAACACCCACATATTGCGAATGCGAAAGCCATGACACAGAAGTACTGTAAACTGCTTATTCCTATACCCCGATACAGAACTCTGGAATACTGCGTCTCTCTACCTCCAAGTTACAGAGCTCCCTTGAGGTTCGTCTGCTACGCTCAGGCTACAGGAATCCCATATACAGCATATGCCTTTTCCCATTCAACAGAACTCTTGGGAACTGATTCTCTCTACACCCAGGATACAGAAATCCTGAAAACTGCATCTCCCTACATGCAGGAGACAGAGCTCCCATAAGCTGCTTATTATACCCTCAGGGTACAGTAAACACACATTTAGCGTATGCCAATTTCCAGGATACAGAATTCCCATAAACTGCTTTTCCCCACACCCAGATACAGAACTCCGGTAAACTGTGTTCTCTACATCCAGGTTACAGAACTCCCATATGCTGCGTCTGCTACATTCAAGCTACAGAAATCCCATATACAGCGTATGCCTTCTCCCAGGCTGCAGAACTCTTGGAAACAGCTTCTTTCTACATGCAACCTACAGAACTCCTGGAAACTGCATCTCTCTACACCCAGGTAACAGAACTCCCGTAAGCCGCTTCTGCTATACTCAGCGTACAGAAAACCCGCATATAGCGAATGCCTAATTCCAGGCTTCAGAATACCAGTAAACAGCTGCTCTCTACACGAACGATAGAGAACTGCTGCAAACTGTGTCTCCCTGCATCTAGTTAACAGAGCTACCCTAAGCTGTGTCTCCTACACTCAAGATACAGAAAACCCGCATATTGCGAATGCGAAATCCATGACACAAAAGTAGGGTAAACTGCTTATCCTTATACCCCGATACAGAACTCCGAAATACTGCGTCTCTCTACCTCCAGTTTACACAGCTCCCTTGAGGTTCGTCTGTTACGCTTAGGCTACTCGAATCCCATATACAGCATATGCCTTCTCCCAGGCTACAGAACTCCTGGAAACGCTTCTCTCTACACCCAGGATACAGAACTCCTGAAAACTGCATCTCGCTACATCCAAGAGACAGAGCTCCCGTAAGCTGCTTATTGTACCCTCATTGTAAAGTAAATGCACATTTAGCGTATGCCTATTTCCAGGATACAGAATTCCCATAAACTGCTTTTCCCCACACCCAGATACAGAACTCCGGTAAACTGTGTTCTCTACATCCAGGTTACAGAACTCCCATATGCTGCGTCTGCTACACTCAAGCTACAGAAATCCCATATAGAGCGTATGTCTTCTCCCAGGCTTCAGAACTCTTGGAAACAGCTTCTTTCTACATGCAACCTACAGAATGCCTGGAAACTGCATCTCTCTACACCCAGGTAACAGAACTCCCGTAAGCCGCTTCTGCTATACTCAGCATACAGAAAACCCGCATATAGCGAATGCCTAATTCCAGGCTTCAGAATACCAGTAAACAGCTGCTCTCTACACGAAAGATAGAGAACTGCTGCAAACTGTGTCTCCCTGCATCTAGTTAACAGAGCTACCCTAAGCTGTGTCTCCTACACTCAGGATACAGAAAACCCGCATATTGCGAATGCCAAGTCCATGACACAGAAGTAGGGTAAACTGCTTATCCCTATACCCCGATACAGAACTCCGAAATACTGCGTCTCTCTACCTCCAGTTTACACAGCTCCCTTGAGGTTCGTCTGTTACACTTAGGCTACTTGAATCCCATATACAGCATATGCCTTCTCCCAGGCTACAGAACTCCTGGAAACGCTTCTCTCTACACCCAGGATACAGAACTCCTGAAAACTGCATCTCGCTACATCCAGGAGACAGAGCTCCCGTAAGCTGCTTATTGTACAATCATTGTAAAGTAAATGCACATTTAGCGTATGCCTATTTCCAGGATACAGAATTCCCATAAACTGCTTTTCCCAAACCCAGATACAGAACTCCGGTAAACTCTGTTCTCTACATCCAGGTTACAGAACTCCCTTAAGCTGCTTCTGCTGCACTCAGCACTCAGAAAACACGCATATAGCAAAAGCCTAATTCCAGGCTTCAGAATTCCAGTAAACAGCTCCTCTCTACACGAAAGATAGAGAACTGCTGCAAACTGTGTCTCCCTGCATCTAGTTAACAGAGCTACCGTAAGCTGTGTCTTCTACACTCACGATACGGAACACCCACATATTGCGAATGCCAAAGCCATGACACAGAAGTACTGTAAACTGCTTATTCCTATACCCCGATACAGAACTCTGGAATACTGCGTCTCTCTACCTCCAAGTTACAGAGCTCCCTTGAGGTTCGTCTGCTACGCTCAGGCTACAGGAATCCCATATACAGCGTATGCCTTTTCCCATTCAACAGAACTCTTGGGAACTGATTCTCTCTACACCCAGGATACAGAAATCCTGAAAACTGCATCTCGCTACATGCAGGAGACAGAGCACCCATAAACTGCTTATTATACCCTCAGGGTACAGTAAACACACATTTAGCGTATGCCAATTTCCAGGATACAGAATTCCCATAAACTGCTTTTCCCCACACCCAGATACAGAACTCCGGTAAACTGTGTTCTCTACATCCAGGTTACAGAACTCCCATATGCTGCGTCTGCTACATTCAAGCTACAGAAATCCCATATACAGCGTATGCCTTCTCCCAGGCTGCAGAACTCTTGGAAACAGCTTCTTTCTACATGCAACCTACAGAACTCCTGGAAACTGCATCTCTCTACACCCAGGTAACAGAAGGCCAGCAAGCTGCTTCTGCTATACTCAGCATACAGAAAACCCTCATATAGCGAATGCCTAATTCCAGGCTTCAGAATACCAGTAAACAGCTGCTCTCTACACGAAAGATAGAGAACTGCTGCAAACTGTGTCTCCCTGCATCTAGTTAACAGAGCTACCCTAAGCTGTGTCTCCTACACTCAGGATACAGAAAACCCGCATATTGCGAATGCGAAATCCATGACACAGAAGTAGGGTAAACTGCTTATCCTTATACCCCGATACAGAACTCCAAAATACTGCGTCTCTCTACCTCCAGTTTACACAGCTCCCTTGAGGTTCGTCTGTTACGCTTAGGCTACTCGAATCTCATATACAGCATATGCCTTCTCCCAGGCTACAGAACTCCTGGAAACGCTTCTCTCTACACCCAGGATACAGAACTCCTGAAAACTGCATCTCGCTACATCCAAGAGACAGAGCTCCTGTAAGCTGCTTATTGTACCCTCATTGTAAAGTAAATGCACATTTAGCGTATGCCTATTTCCAGGATACAGAATTCCCATAAACTGCTTTTCCCCACACCCAGATACAGAACTCCGGTAAACTGTGTTCTCTACATCCAGGTTACAGAACTCCCATATGCTGCGTCTGCTACACTCAAGCTACAGAAATCCCATATAGAGCGTATATCTTCTCCCAGGCTTCAGAACTCTGGGAAACAGCTTCTTTCTACATGCAACCTACAGAACTCCTGGAAACTGCATCTCTCTACACCCAGGTAACAGAACTCCCGTAAGCCGCTTCTGCTATACTCAGCATACAGAAAACCCGCATATAGCGAATGCCTAATTCCAGGCTTCAGAATACCAGTAAACAGCTGCCTCTCTACACGAAAGATAGAGAACTGCTGCAAACTGTGTCTCCCTGCATCTAGTTAACAGAGCTACCCTAAGCTGTGTCTCCTACACTCAGGATACAGAAAACCCGCATATTGCGAATGCCAAGTCCATGACACAGAAGTAGGGTAAACTGCTTATCCCTATACCCCGATACAGAACTCCGAAATACTGCGTCTCTCTACCTCCAGTTTACACAGCTCCCTTGAGGTTCGTCTGTTACACTTAGGCTACTCGAATCCCATATACAGCATATGCCTTCTCCCAGGCTACAGAACTCCTGGAAACGCTTCTCTCTACACCCAGGATACAGAACTCCTGAAAACTGCATCTCGCTACATCCAGGAGACAGAGCTCCCGTAAGCTGCTTATTGTACCCTCATTGTAAAGTAAATGCACATTTAGCGTATGCCTATTTCCAGGATACAGAATTCCCATAAACTGCTTTTCCCAAACCCAGATACAGAACTCCGGTAAACTCTGTTCTCTACATCCAGGTTACAGAACTCCCTTAAGCTGCTTCTGCTGCACTCAGCACTCAGAAAACCCGCATATAGCAAAAGCCTAATTCCAGGCTTCAGAATTCCAGTAAACAGCTCCTCTCTACACGAAAGATAGAGAACTGCTGCAAACTGTGTCTCCCTGCATCTAGTTAACAGAGCTACCGTAAGCTGTGTCTTCTACACTCACGATACGGAACACCCACATATTGCGAATGCCAAAGCCATGACACAGAAGTACTGTAAACTGCTTATTCCTATACCCCGATACAGAACTCTGGAATACTGCGTCTCTCTACCTCCAAGTTACAGAGCTCCCTTGAGGTTCGTCTGTTACACTTAGGCTACTCGAATCCCATATACAGCATATGCCTTCTCCCAGGCTACAGAACTCCTGGAAACGCTTCTCTCTACACCCAGGATACAGAACTCCTGAAAACTGCATCTCGCTACATCCAGGAGACAGAGCTCCCATAAGCTGCTTATTATACCCTCAGGGTACAGTAAACACACATTTAGCGTATGCCAATTTCCAGGATACAGAATTCCCATAAACTGCTTTTACCCACACCCAGATACAGAACTCCGGTAAACTCTGTTCTCTACATCCAGGTTACAGAACTCCCTTAAGCTGCTTCTGCTACACTCAGCACTCAGAAAACCCGCATATAGCAAAAGCCTAATTCAATGCTTCAGAATTCCAGTAAACAGCTCCTCTCTGCACGAAAGATAGAGAACTGCTGCAAACTGTGTCTCCCTGCATCTAGTTAACAGAGCTACCCTAAGCTGTGTCTTCTACACTCACGATACGGAACACCCACATATTGCGAATGCCAAAGCCATGACACAGAAGTACTGTAAACTGCTTATCCCTATACCCCGATACAGAACTCCGAAATACTGCGTCTCTCTACCTCCAGTTTACACAGCTCCCTTGAGGTTCGTCTGTTACACTTAGGCTACTCGAATCCCATATACAGCATATGCCTTCTCCCAGGCTACAGAACTCCTGGAAATGCTTCTCTCTACACCCAGGATACAGAACTCCTGAAAACTGCATCTCGCTACATCCAGGAGACAGAGCTCCCTTAAGCTGCTTATTGTACCCTCATTGTAAAGTAAATGCACATTTAGCGTATGCCTATTTCCAGGATACAGAATTCCCATAAACTGCTTTTCCCCACACCCAGATACAGAACTCCGGTAAACTCTGTTCTCTACATCCAGGTTACAGAACTCCCTTAAGCTGCTTCTGCTGCACTCAGCACTCAGAAAACCCGCATATAGCAAAAGCCTAATTCCAGGCTTCAGAATTCCAGTAAACAGCTCCTCTCTACACGAAAGATAGAGAACTGCTGCAAATTGTGTCTCCCTGCATCTAGTTAACAGAGCTACCCTAAGCTGTGTCTTCTACACTCACGATACGGAACACCCACATATTGCGAATGCCAAAGCCATGACACAGAAGTACTGTAAACTGGGGGGGCGGAGCCAAGATGGCGGATAGTGAGGACGTGTGCCTTAGTTTGGGAAAATAAACTTTCATAAAAGTGGAATTACTGTAGCCTCAGGAAAAGACTCAAGAAAAAAACTGCAGAGGAAACGCTTCCGGATCTCGTGGATGAGACACAGAGGACTTACAGGGAACCCACCGCGTGGAAAACCAACCGAGACGAGCCGAGTGGCAGCGGCGGGAGAGGAGCCAGAGCCTCAGAATCTCGCCAGCGCGGGAACGGAGGATGGTAAGACAAAGACCTGAGAAGTCCGAGACATTGGGGGGAGGGGGAACAGAGGCCTCTCCCTTCACTCACCAAGCAAAACAAAGAGCACCGCGATTTTACATATGTAAAGCTCAGCCAAACTCAGTATCTTTAGCGAAACTGGAGAACACATTGAGGGCTGCATAATCTCTGTGTATGGTCCCAGGGGTAGATCAAACGAATACTCACAAAGGCCAGATTTCAACTACACTCAACTCCACTCCCAACTGAGTCAAAAAAAAAAAAAAGAGAGAGAGAGCGAGCCAGCAAGGAGCAAGTGAGTGAGAAATCTGGGAGAGTTGCTCTTTACACAGCCTTAAACCTGAAGAAACAAGCATAGCTCTCTGGCCACACCCATCACAGCCCCTAAGGCTCCAACAAAGCAGACAGCTCACTTAGAGGAATAGTATAACGAGAGAAAAAAACAAAAACAAAAACACCACAAATTATCTCTAACATGCCAAGCAAGAAACATAGAAGCGGAGGTACCAAGAACAGGGAAGGCACTATGACGCCCCCAAGTGAACAAGACACGCCAATGCAAGATTATGAAGATTATGAGATAGAAGAAATGAAAGATACAGATTTCAAAAAATTTATGATAAGAACATTAAGAAGTTCTCAAAAACAAATTCTTGAACTACAGAAATCCTTAATGGACAAGATAGAAAATCTCTCCCGTGAAAATGAAATATTAAGGAGGAATCAAAATGAAATGAAAAAACTAGTGGAACAGGAAACTGCGATAGTGACAAAAAACCTCAATGAAATGAAGAACTCAATAGATCAAATGGCAAACACATTAGAGAGCCTTAAAAACAGAATGGGTGAAGCAGAAGAGAGAATATCGGAATTAGAAGACAGAGAACAGGAAAGGAAACAGTCAAATCAAAGAAAAGAAGAAGAAATCAGAAATATAAAAAAATACTGTTAGGAACCTACAGGATACTATTAAAAAACCTAACATTCGGGTTCTAGGAGTTCCTGAAGGCATGGAAAGGGAGAAAGGATTAGAAGGCCTTTTTAGTGAGATACTAGCAGAAAATTTCCCAAGTTTGGAGAAGGACAGAGACATCCTAGTACAGGAAGCTCAGAGAACCCCTAATAAACACGATCAAAAGAGATCCTCACCACGACACGTCGTAATCAAACTCACCACAGTGAAACACAAAGAAAAGATCCTAAAATGTGCAAGAGAGAAACGCCAGATTACTCTCAGAGGATCTCCAATTAGACTTACAGCTGATTTCTCATCAGAAACCCTACAAGCCAGGAGAGAATGGCGAGATATAGCCCAGGTACTAAGAGAGAAAAACTGCCAGCCCAGAATATTATATCCTGCAAAGCTCTCATTTGTGAATGAAGGTGAAATTAAGACCTTTCACAGCAAACAGAAATTGAAAGAATTTGTCGCCACTCGTCCAGCCCTGCAAAAGATGCTTAAAGATGTGTTACATACAGAAACACAGAAACACGGTCACCAATATGAAAGAAGTTAAAGGAAGGAAACCTCACAGCAAAAGATCACAGGAATCTCAAACCAGATATTAGAAAACATCTTTGGCAAATGGCAGGGCAAAGTTACTCCTTCTCAATAGTCACATTGAATGTTAATGGCTTGAACTGTCCAGTTAAAAGACACCGATTGGCTGACTGGGTTAAGGAACAAAACCCATCCTTTTGCTGCTTACAAGAAACCCATCTATCCAACAATGATCCATACAAGCTGAGAGTGAAAGGCTGGAAAAAGATATACCACGCCAACAGAAATGAAAAGAGAGCGGGCGTAGCCATCTTAATATCGGACAACATAAACTTTACCACAAAAACTGTTAGGAGAGACAAAGAGGGGCACTATATAATGATTAAGGGATCCATTCAACAGGAAGATATAACAATTATCAACATATATGCACCTAATCATAGGGCACCAGCTTATTTAAAAGACTTGTTAAGGGACTTAAAGGGAGACTTAGACCCCAATACAATAGTACTGGGGGACTTCAATACTCCACTCTCAGAGATAGACAGATCAACAGGACAGAAGATCAACAAGGAGACAGTAGATTTAAATGACACTATAGCCCAAATGGATCTAACAGATATCTACAGAACATTTCATCCTACATCTAAGGACTTTACATTCTTCTCAGCAGTACATGGAACCCTCTCTAGGATTGACCACATACTAGGCCATAAAGCAAGTCTCAGCAAATTCAAAAGAATTAGAATCATACCATGCAGCTTCTCAGACCACAAAGGAATGAAATTGGAAATTGGCAACTCAGGAATCCCTAGAGCACGTGCAAACACATGGAGATTGAACAACATGCTCCTGAATGAACAATGGGTCATAGAAGAAATTAAAAGAGAAATCAAAAATTTTCTGGAAGTAAATGAGGATAACAGCACAACATACCAAAACCTATGGGATACAACAAAAGCAGTGTTAAGAGGAAAGTTTATATCAATAGGTGCCTACATCAAGAAATTGGAAAGGCACCAAATAGATGAGCTTTCAAGTCATCTCAAGGATCTAGAAAATCTGCAGCAAGCCAAACCCAAACCCAGTAGGAGAAGAGAAATAATTAAAATCAGAGAAGAAATCAACAGGATTGAATCCAAAAAAACATTACAAAAAATCAGCCAAACGAGGAGCTGGTATTTTGAAAAAATAAACAAAATTGACACCCCATTGGCCCAACTAACTAAAAAAAGAAGAGAAAAGACCCAAATCAATAGGATCAGAGATGAAATGGGAAACGTAACAACAGACGCCACAGAAATAAAAAGAATCATCAGAAATTACTACAAGGACTTGTATGCCAGCAAACAGGGAAATCTATCAGAAATGGACAGATTCTTGGACACATACAACCTCCCTAAATTGAGCCAGGAAGACATAGAAAACCTAAACAGACCAATAACTGACACAGAAATTGAAACAGTAATAAAGGCCCTCCCAACAAAGAAAAGCCCGGGACCAGATGGATTCACTGCTGAGTTCTACCAGATATTTAGAGAAGAACTAACTCCAATTCTTCTCAAACTATTCAGAGCAATCGAAAAAGAGGGAATCCTCCCAAATTCTTTCTATGAAGCCACCATCACCTTAATTCCTAAGCCAGAAAGAGACGCAACATTGAAAGAGAATTACAGACCAATATCCCTGATGAACATAGATGCAAAAATCCTCAATAAAATTCTGGCCAATAGAATGCAACAACACATCAGAAAGATCATCCACCCAGACCAAGTGGGATTCATCCCCGGTATGCAGGGATGGTTCAACATTCGCAAAACAATCAACGTAATACACTACATTAACAGACTGCAGAAGAAAAACCATATGATTCTCTCAATAGATGCAGAGAAAGCATTTGATAAAATACAACACCCTTTCATGATGAAAACTCTAAGCAAACTGGGTATGGAAGGAACATTCCTTAATACAATCAAAGCAATATATGAAAAACCCACGGCCAACATCCTATTGAATGGGGAAAAGTTGGAAGCATTTCCACTGAAATCTGGTACCAGACAGGGATGCCCTCTCTCACCACTGCTATTCAATATAGTTCTGGAAGTTTTGGCCAGAGCTATTAGGCAAGAAAAAGAAATTAAAGGGATACAAATCGGGAAGGACGAACTCAAACTATCCCTCTTTGCAGATGATATGATTCTTTATTTAGGGGACCCAAAGAACTCTACTAAGAGACTGCTGGAACTCATCGAAGAGTTTGGCAAAGTAGCAGGATATAAAATCAATCCACAAAAATCAACAGCCTTTGTATACACAGGCAATGCTTCGGCTGAGGAAGAACTTCTAAAATCAATCCCATTCACAATAGCTACAAAAACAATCAAATACCTTGGAATAAACTTAACCAAAGACGTTAAGGATCTCTACGATGAAAACTACAAAACCTTAAAGAAAGAAATAGAAGAGGATACCAAAAAATGGAGAAATCTTCCATGCTCATGGATTGGAAGAATCAATATCATCAAAATGTCTATTCTCCCAAAAGCAATTTATACATTCAATGCAATACCCATTAAGATCCCGAAGACCTTCTTCTCAGATCTAGAAAAAACGATGCTGAAATTCATATGGAGACACAGAAGACCTCGAATAGCCAAAGCAATCCTGTACAACAAAAACAAAGCCGGAGGCATCACAATACCTGATTTTAGGACATACTACAGGGCAGTTGTTATCAAAACAGCATGGTACTGGTACAGAAACAGATGGATAGACCAATGGAACAGAATAGAAACACCAGAAATCAATCCAAACATCTACAGCCAACTTATATTTGACCAAAGATCCAAATCTAATCCCTGGAATAAGGACAGTCTATTCAATAAATGGTGCTGGGAAAATTGGATTTCCACGTGCAGAAGCTTGAAGCAAGACCCATACCTATCACCTTACACAAAAATCCACTCAACATGGATTAAAGACTTAAATCTACGACCCGAAACCATCAAATTATTAGAGAGCATTGGAGAAACCCTGCAAGATATAGGCACAGGCAAAGACTTCCTGGAAAATACTCCAACAGCACAGGCAGTCAAAACCAAAATTAACATTTGGGATTGCATCAAATTGAGAAGTTTCTGTACTTCAAAAGAAACAGTCAGGAAAGTGAAGAGGCAACCAACAGAATGGGAAAAAATATTCGCAAACTATACTACAGATAAAGGTTTGATAACCAGAATCTACAAAGAAATCAAGAAAATCCACAACAACAAAACAAACAACCCACTAAAGAGATGGGCCAAAGACCTCAATAGACATTTTTCGAAAGAGGAAATACAAATGGCCAACAGACACATGAAAAAATGTTCAAGATCACTAGCAATCAGAGAAATGCAAATCAAAACCACAATGAGGTTCCATCTCACCCCGGTGAGAATGGCTCACATTCAGAAATCTACCAACAACAGATGCTGGAGAGGATGTGGGGAAAATGGGACACTAACCCACTGTTGGTGGGAATGCAAACTGGTTAAGCCACTATGGAAGTCTGTCTGGAGATTCCTCAGAAACCTGAACATAACCCTACCATACAACCCAGCCATCCCACTCCTTGGAATTTACCCAAAGGAAATTAATTTGGCTAATAAAAAAGCCATCTGCACATTAATGTTTATTGCAGCTCAATTCACAATAGCTAAGACCTGGAACCAACCCAAATGCCCATCAACAGTAGACTGGATAAAGAAATTATGGGACATGTACTCCATAGAATACTATACAGCAGTAAGAAACAACGAAACCCAGTCATTTGCAACAAGATGGAGCAATCTGGAAAACATCATGCTGAGTGAATTAAGCCAGACCCAAAGAGAAAAATATCATTTGTTTTCCCTGATCGGTGACAACTGAGTGCCAAAGGGGAAACCTGTTAAGTGAAATGGACACTATAAGCAACAATGAACTGATCAGCTCCTGTCCTGACTTTAGATGTACAATGTAATACTTTATCCATTTTAGTATTTGTTGTTATTGTTGTTGTTCTAGTACTATTGGTTGAACTCAGTAATTAACACACAATTATTCTTAGGTGTTTAAATTTTAACTGAAAAGTGATCCCTGTTAAATCTAAGAGTGGAAAAAGAGAGGGAGGAGATGAACAATTTGGAACATGCCCCATCGGACTGGCCGCAAATGGTGGAGTTAGAAACGTGCCAGGGAATTCCAACACAATTCCATCAAGATGGCATGTACCAATGCCATCGCACTAGTCCAAGTGACCAATTTCAGCTCACAATTGATAGCTGTGATAGGTCTAAGACTCAAAGAGATCACACAAACAAGACAAGTATCTGCTAATACTAACTGATAGAATCAAAAAGGGAGAGAAAGATCCAACATGGGAAGTGGGATACACAGCAGACTCATAGGATGGCAGATGTCCTAAACAACACTCTGGCCTCAGAATCAGCCCTCAAGGCATTCAGATCTGGCTGAAGAGCCCATGAGAGTATAGCAGGCATGGAAAGCCAAGATATCATGGAAAAAAAAAAAAGACCTAAATGAATGATCTCTGTGAGTGAGATCCCAGTGGAAAGAACGGGGCCATCAAAGAAGGAGGTACCCTTCTCCGAAGGGAGGAGAGAACCTCCACTTTGACTATGACCCTATCGGAATAAGATCAAAGTCAGCGAACTCTAAAGGCTTCCATAGCCCTGGAAACTCATGACTAGAGCCTAGGGAGATTACTGACGCCATGAACAGGAGTGTCAAATTGTTAAATCAGCAACAGGAGTCACTGTGTACTTACACCCCATGTGGGATCTGTCCCTAATGTGTCGTCTAAAGCCAAGTGATGCTATGACTGGTACTGAAACGGTATTTTTATACTTTGCGTTTCTGTGTGGGCGCAGACTGATGAGGTCTTTGCTAATTATATACTGAAGTGATCTTCTGTAAATAAAGAGAATTGGAAATGAAAAAAAAAACAACCTGGTGTTAAAATGGAAATGGCATAGAAAATTAATTAATTTGAAAAAAAATTCTGTAGGATCTATGTCTTTAATGTGCTGTACATTGCTATTTAATGCTATAATTAGTAATCCAATGGTAGTTTTTTCACTTGATGTTGCTATATGGGCAAAAAGTTGAAATCTTTACCTAATATATACTAAACTGATCTTCTGTATACAAAAAAAAAAAAAAGAAGTACTGTAAACTGCTTATTCCTATACCCCGATACAGAACTCTGGAATACTGCGTCTCATTACCTCCAAGTTACAGAGCTCCCTTGAGGTTCGTCTGCTACGCTCAGGCTACAGGAATCCCATATACAGCGTATGCCTTTTCCCATTCAACAGAACTCTTGGGAACTGCTTCTCTCTACACTCAGGATACAGAACTCCTGAAAACTGCATCTCGCTACATCCAGGAGACAGAGCTCCCATAAGCTGCTTATTATACCCTCAGGGTACAGTAAACACACATTTAGCGTATGCCAATTTCCAGGATACAGAATTCCCATAAAATGCTTTTCCCCACACCCAGATACAGAACTCCGGTAAACTCTGTTCTCTACATCCAGGTTACAGAACTCCCTTAAGCTGCTTCTGCTACATTCAGCACTCAGAAAACCCGCATATAGCAAATGCCTAATTCCAGGCTTCAGAATTCCAGTAAACAGCTCCTCTCTACAAGAAAGATAGAGAACTGCTGCAAACTGTGTCTCCCTGCATCTAGTTAACAGAGCTACCCTAAGCTGTGTCTCCTACACTCAGGATACAGAAAACCCGCATATTGCGAATGCCAAGTCCATGACACAGAAGTAGGGTAAACTGCTTATCCCTATACCCCGATACAGAACTCCAAAATACTGCGTCTCTCTACCTCCAGTTTACACAGCTCCCTTGAGGTTCGTCTGTTACACTTAGGCTAATCGAATCCCATATACAGCATATGCCTTCTCCCAGGCAACAGAACTCCTGGAAACGCATCTCTCTACACCCAGGATACAGAACTCCTGAAAACTGCATCTCGCTACATCCAGGAGACAGAGCTCCCGTAACTGCTTATTGTACCCTCATTGTAAAGTAAATGCACATTTAGCGTATGCCTATTTCCAGGATACAGAATTCCCATAAACTGCTTTTCCCCACACCCAGATACAGAACTCCGGTAAACTCTGTTCTCTACATCCAGGTTACAGAACTCCCTTAAGCTGCTTCTGCTACACTCAGCACTCAGAAAACCCGCATATAGCAAAAGCCTAATTCCAGGCTTCAGAATTCCAGTAAACAGCTCCTCTCTACATGAAAGATAGAGAACTGCTGCAAACTGTGTCTCCCTGCATCTAGTTAACAGAGCTACCCTAAGCTGTGTCTTCTACACTCACGATACGGTACACCCACATATTGCGAATGCGAAATCCATGACACAGAAGTAGGGTAAACTGCTTATCCTTATACCCCGATACAGAACTCCGAAATACTGCGTCTCTCTACCTCCAGTTTACACAGCTCCCTTGAGGTTCGTCTGTTACGCTTAGGCTACTCGAATCCCATATACAGCATATGCCTTCTCCCAGGCTACAGAACTCCTGGAAACGCTTCTCTCTACACCCAGGATACAGAATTCCTGAAAACTGCATCTCGCTACATCCAAGAGACAGAGCTCCCGTAAGCTGCTTATTGTACCCTCATTGTAAAGTAAATGCACATTTAGCGTATGCCTATTTCCAGGATACAGAATTCCCATAAACTGCTTTTCCCCACACCCAGATACAGAACTCCGGTAAACTGTGTTCTCTACATCCAGGTTACAGAACTCCCATATGCTGCATCTGCTACACTCAAGCTACAGAAATCCCATATAGAGCGTATATCTTCTCCCAGGCTTCAGAACTCTTGGAAACAGCTTCTTTCTACATGCAACCTACAGAATGCCTGGAAACTGCATCTCTCTACACCCAGGTAACAGAACTCCCGTAAGCCGCTTCTGCTATACTCAGCATACAGAAAACCCGCATATAGCGAATGCCTAATTCCAGGCTTCAGAATTCCAGTAAACAGCTCCTCTCTACACGAAAGATAGAGAACTGCTGCAAACTGTGTCTCCCTGCATCTAGTTAACAGAGCTACCCTAAGCTGTGTCTTCTACACTCACGATACGGAACACCCACATATTGCGAATGCCAAAGCCATGACACAGAAGTACTGTAAACTTCTTATTCCTATACCCCGATACAGAACTCTGGAATACTGCGTCTCTCTACCTCCAAGTTACAGAGCTCCCTTGAGGTTCGTCTGCTACGCTCAGGCTACAGGAATCCCATATACAGCGTATGCCTTTTCCCATTCAACAGAACTCTTGGGAACTGATTCTCTCTACACCCAGGATACAGAAATCCTGAAAACTGCATCTCGCTACATGCAGGAGACAGAGCTCCCATAAGCTGCTTATTATACCCTCAGGGTACAGTAAAAACACATTTAGCATATGCCAATTTCCAGGATACAGAATTCCCATAAACTGCTTTTCCCCACACCCAGATACAGAACTCCGGTAAACTGTGTTCTCTACATCCAGGTTACAGAACTCCCATATGCTGCGTCTGCTACACTCAAGCTACAGAAATCCCATATAGAGCATATATCTTCTCCCAGGCTGCAGAACTCTTGGAAACAGCTTCTTTCTACATGCAAACTACAGAACTCCTGGAAACTGCATCTCTCTACACCCAGGTAACAGAAGGCCAGCAAGCTGCTTCTGCTATACTCAGCATACAGAAAACCCGCATATAGCGAATGCCTAATTCCAGGCTTCAGAATACCAGTAAACAGCTGCTCTCTACACGAACGATAGAGAACTGCTGCAAACTGTGTCTCCCTGCATCTAGTTAACAGAGCTACCCTAAGCTGTGTCTCCTACACTCAGGATACAGAAAACCCGCATATTGCGAATGCCAAGTCCATGACACAGAAGTAGGGTAAACTGTTTAAACTGCTTATCCCTATACCCCGATACAGAACTCCGAAATACTGCGTCTCTCTACCTCCAGTTTACACAGCTCCCTTGAGGTTCGTCTGTTACGCTTAGGCTACTCGAATCCCATATACAGCATATGCCTTCTCCCAGGCTACAGAACTCCTGGAAACGCTTCTCTCTACACCCAGGATACAGAACTCCTGAAAACTGCATCTCGCTACATCCAAGAGACAGAGCTCCCGTAAGCTGCTTATTGTACCCTCATTGTAAAGTAAATGCACATTTAGCGTATGCCTATTTCCAGGATACAGAATTCCCATAAACTGCTTTTCCCCACACCCAGATACGGAACTCCGGTAAACTCTGTTCTCTACATCCAGGTTACAGAACTCCCTTAAGCTGCTTCTGCTGCACTCAGCACTCAGAAAACCCGCATATAGCAAAAGCCTAATTCCAGGCTTCAGAATTCCAGTAAACAGGTCCTCTCTACACGAAAGATAGAGAACTGCTGCAAACTGTGTCTCCCTGCATCTAGTTAACAGAGCTACCCTAAGCTGTGTCTTCTACACTCACGATACGGAACACCCACATATTGCGAATGCCAAAGCCATGACACAGAAGTACTGTAAACTACTTATCCCTATACCCGATACAGAACTCCGAAATAGTGCGTCTCTCTACCTCCAGTTTACACAGCTCCCTTGAGGTTCGTCTGTTACGCTTAGGCTACTCGAATCCCATATACAGCATATGCCTTCTCCCAGGCTACAGAACTCCTGGAAACGCTTCTCTCTACACCCAGGATACAGAACTCCTGAAAACTGCATCTCGCTACATCCAAGAGACAGAGCTCCCGTAAGCTGCTTATTGTACCCTCATTGTAAAGTAAATGCACATTTAGCGTATGCCTATTTCCAGGATACAGAATTCCCATAAACTGCTTTTCCCCACACCCAGATACAGAACTCCGGTAAACTGTGTTCTCTACATCCAGGTTACAGAACTCCCATATGCTGCGTCTGCTACACTCAAGCTACAGAAATCCCATATAGAGCGTATGTCTTCTCCCAGGCTTCAGAACTCTTGGAAACAGCTTCTTTCTACATGCAACCTACAGAATGCCTGGAAACTGCATCTCTCTACACCCAGGTAACAGAACTCCCGTAAGCCGCTTCTGCTATACTCAGCATACAGAAAACCCGCATATAGCGAATGCCTAATTCCAGGCTACAGAATACCAGTAAACAGATGCTCTCTACACGAAAGATAGAGAACTGCTGCAAACTGTGTCTCCCTGCATCTAGTTAACAGAGCTACCCTAAGCTGTGTCTCCTACACTCAGGATACAGAAAACCCGCATATTGCGAATGCGAAATCCATGACACAGAAGTAGGGTAAACTGCTTATCCTTATACCCCGATACAGAACTCCGAAATACTGCGTCTCTCTACCTCCAGTTTACACAGCTCCCTTGAGGTTCGTCTGTTACGCTTAGGCTACTCGAATCCCATATACAGCATATGCCTTCTCCCAGGCTACAGAACTCCTGGAAATGCTTCTCTCTACACCCAGGATACAGAACTCCTGAAAACTGCATCTCGCTACATCCAAGAGACAGAGCTCCCGTAAGCTGCTTATTGTACCCTCATTGTAAAGTAAATGCACACTTAGCGTATGCCTATTTCCAGGATACAGAATTCCCATAAACTGCTTTTCCCCACACCCAGATACAGAACTCCGGTAAACTGTGTTCTCTACATCCAGGTTACAGAACTCCCATATGCTGCGTCTGCTACACTCAAGCTACAGAAATCCCATATAGAGCGTATATCATCTCCCAGGCTTCAGAACTCTTGGAAACAGCTTCTTTCTACATGCAACCTACAGAATGCCTGGAAACTGCATCTCTCTACACCCAGGTAACAGAACTCCCGTAAGCCGCTTCTGCTATACTCAGCATACAGAAAACCCGCATATAGCGAATGCCTAATTCCAGGCTTCAGAATACCAGTAAATAGCTGCTCTCTACACGAAAGATAGAGAACTGCTGCAAACTGTGTCTCCCTGCATCTAGTTAACAGAGCTACCCTAAGCTGTGTCTCCTACACTCAGGATACAGAAAACCCGCATATTGCGAATGCCAAGTCCATGACACAGAAGTAGGGTAAACTGCTTATCCCTATACCCCAATACAGAACTCGGAAATACTGCATCTCTCTACCTCCAGTTTACACAGCTCCCTTGAGGTTCGTCTGTTACGCTTAGGCTACTCGAATCCCATATACAGCATATGCCTTCTCCCAGGCTACAGAACTCCTGGAAACGCTTCTCTCTACACCCAGGATACAGAACTCCTGAAAACTGCATCTCGCTACATCCAAGAGACAGAGCTCCCGTAAGCTGCTTATTGTACCCTCATTGTAAAGTAAATGCACATTTAGCGTATGCCTATTTCCAGGATACAGAATTCCCATAAACTGCTTTTCCCCACACCCAGATACAGAACTCCGGTAAACTGTGTTCTCTACATCCAGGTTACAGAACTCCCATATGCTGCGTCTGCTACATTCAAGCTACAGAAATCCCATATACAGCGTATGCCTTCTCCCATGATGCAGAACTCTTGGAAACAGCTTCTTTCTACATGCAACCTACAGAACTCCTGGAAACTGCATCTCTCTACACCCAGGTAACAGAAGGCCAGCAAGCTGCTTCTGCTATACTCAGCATACAGAAAACCCGCATATAGCGAATGCCTAATTCCAGGCTTCAGAATACCAGTAAAAAGCTGCTCTCTACACGAAAGATAGAGAACTGCTGCAAACTGTGTCTCCCTGCATCTAGTTAACAGAGCTACCCTAAGCTGTGTCTCCTACACTCAGGATACAGAAAACCTGCATATTGCGAATGCGAAATCCATGACACAGAAGTAGGGTAAACTGCTTATCCCTATACCCC